>NC_057802.1:387484021-387736555 GCF_018294505.1 Triticum aestivum | reverse complement strand
AAGTGGGATCGCATGCATGCGCCCGTTCCACTACCCCGCAATAAGTGCGCACGTACACACGCAGTAACTTCCCGGGGAAGAGCAACCGGCCCCGGACGCCGCAATAAATCCGCGCGCTTGGGCCGAGGGCGCGCGGCGGTGGGCCCCAGCTCGTCGCCCGGTCCCGTCACGCGCGTGGCCTGTCAGGCCCCTCCGACTTCCGGGCACCATGTGGCGCCCGCGCTAAGCCCGAGGGATTGCCCCAAGATTCGGCGGACTTCTCGGTCCCTGCCACGACCGAGACACCGCGATCCGGTTTCCGAGAAAACCGGCACACAGTGGGTGTTGCCGGACCCGGCGCTCGCATAATCCACCTTGCTTAAGGGGGAAACTGTGAAGGCCCACTCATCCGAAGACGGCGGACCTTCACAGCTTCGGGGACTACTGTCGGGGGGATGGACCCCGGGCAGGCAACGGAACCCGGATCCTCTTCAAAAACAACGGGGCTGGCACCGCCCCTCAATACCGGCGCGCGCTTGGCCGGGTCGCTCGACCCGGCCAAGCCCCGCAAGCCGGCCAGACTGGCCGACCCGGCAAGACACGCCGACTCGGCCCCGACAACTGGCGCAAGACAGCCGAACCCGGCACGGCCAAAGCCCCCTCACCAAGCCAGCGCCACCCATGGCGTGCTACGCAATCCAGCCGCGGGTCAACTCCCGTCCCATCCAGGCCGTATGATGGGGACGTGACTTCAATCAACGATTACCGAGGCAACAGTGCCCCGCCCATGCCTCTGGTTAGCAGGAACGTGGCAACAGTGCCCCTCACCTACCCGCTGACCAGGGCCGGCGTGGCAACAGTGCCCCCACCCTCACCGCTGATGACAGCAAGCGGCAACCTGACGGAGAGCACTGTACGCGACTCAACTCGGCCACGCCCTGACGATCGACAAGACGACGCACAGTCCCCCTAGGCTCGCGGGGCCTGCACCTAGGGGAACCCGGCGAACCACAAGCCCTCAGCGGGGCCCAGCCTGGGTCCCCGGACACCGACAACACGGACCCACCGACTTATAACATTCCCATTGTACCCCCGGGGGGTTGGACTATAAAATCCCCCGGGTGCCCACGATCATTCGAGGGGGAAAGCAGGAGGACTAGACACAAAACAGCAACATCAGAGAGAAGGAGCAGCCCAAGCCTTGGCCAGCTTCCTTCCGCCTCCATACAGCTCCAGGAGCAACATTGTACTATCGATCATCGAACTATACTCGGCAGGACTAGGAGTATTATCTCTCCGGAGAGCCCCGAACCTGGGTATGTCCGGCGTCCCGTGCCCGCTCATGCCAACCTCGCCTCTGGAGCCCACCAGCGCCCTCGAGCCTCCTCCTCTCTTTAGCCATCCCTTGGCATCTGCCGTGCGCCCACCACGACAATCATAGAACACGTGATATACACATCTAAGTCTAACATACTTCCTATGCATAGGCATCTTATAGGCAAACAAATGATCATAGCAAGCAAAAACTAGCATATGCAAGGAAGTGGAAAGAAACAATAGAAATCTCAACGTAACGAGAGGTAATTTAGTAACATGAAAATTTCTACATCCATATTTTCCTCTCTCTCATAATAATTACATGTGGGATCATAAGAAAATTCAACAAAATAGCTATCACATAAAATATTTTCAACACGATCCACATGCATGCAAAGTTGACACTCTTCCAAAATAGTGGGATTAACATTAACTAAAGTCATGACCTCTCCAAACCCACTTTTATCAAAAATTTCATAAGATTGAATATTCTCCAAATATGTGGGATCTAAAGTTGACACTCTTCCAAACCCACTTTCAATATTATTGCAAACAATATTATCAATCTCATATTCATCATGGGGATTAAATAAATTTTCAAGATCATAAGAAAACTCACCCCAATCATGATCATTGCAACAAATAGTGGACATAGCAAAACTAGCATCCCCAAGCTTAGGGTTTTGCATATTATTAGCACAATTGACATCAATATAATTTATAGTAAAATCATTGCAATCTTGCTTTTTATTCAAGGAACTACCAAGTATGGGTGCAATAGCAACGATCTCATGTTTAACATAAGGAACTATAGCAAATTCATCTTCATAAATATTGGCATCATGGCCACAAGAATAGCAAGCATCATGTTCATCAAGGGATATTTCAATCAAATCATCGGAATCATCATTATCTATAGATTCATGCATATCATTATTTTCTTCCAAAGCAACAACCATTTTCTCAATAAATTCTTTGACATAGACATTATGAGCATAGTTTTCATAGCAATATTTAAGTATGTCAAAATTTTCAGATTCATAGAGTAATATCATACTTTTCAATCAAAGAAGCAACTTCATAAGCACCCTTAAAAGCAACAAATTCTTCAATTTGTTCGATATCATAGTAACTATAAACACCCTTTGCATAAGAAGATAAGATTTCATTATCATTAAACTCACATAGGTAGGGAAGGTGTTTTTAAGGGTTCTTAGAGCAACAAGTAAAATCACAAATTTCACAAAGATTCCAAGCATAACATAGCAATATGTTTATTTGACCCCATAAGAGTTTCCCTTTTTCAGACAAATGGTGACGCACAAAATGAGCATGCTCATCTAAAGATTTCCCATCAACTAGACTAGTTGGGGTTTCAGCACGAGCGCATAAGGATCGAAGATGATCCAAGTAGAACACTTTAAGTGGATCCATATCAATAGATTTTTAGCAAGTAAAGATGCAAGCAAATAGATGGCACATGGAAACACAAACAAAAGGACATACGGGAAGAAGGCGAGGGAAAGGCGAATAAAACGGCAAGGGTGAAGTGGGGGAGAGGAAAACGAGAGGCAAATGGCAAATAATGTAATGCGGGAGATAAGGGTTTGTGATGGGTACTTGGTATGTTGACTTTTGCGTAGACCTCCCCGGCAACGGCGCCAGAAATCCTTCTTGCTACCTCTTGAGCACTGCGTTGATTTTCCCTTGAAGAGGAAAGGGTGATGCAGCAAAGTAGCGTAAGTATTTGCCTCAGTTTTTTAGAACCAAGGTATCAATCCAGTAGGAGGCTACGCGCGAGTCCCTCGCACCTACACAAAACAAATAAATCCTCGCAACCAACGCGATAAGGGGTTGTCAATCCCTACACAGTCACTTACGAGAGTGAGATCTGATAGATATGATAGGATAATATTTTTGGTATTTTTGTGATAAAGATGCAAAGTAAAATAAAAGCAAAGGAAATAACTAAGTGTTGGAAGATTAATATGATGAAGATAGACCCGGGGGCCATAGGTTTCACTAGTGGCTTCTCTCATGAGCATAAGTATTCTACGGTGGGTGAACAAATTATTGTTGAGCAATTGACAGAATTGAGCATAGTTATGAGAATATCTAGGTATGATCATGTATATAGGCATCACGTCCGAGACAAGTAGACCGACTCCTGCCTGCATCAACTACTATTACTGTAACATCCCAAAATTCTAAATTTTGGAATGTTATAATAAACAGATAGATTGGATTGATTGTTTGATTGATTGACTGAAAGTGAGTGAATTCAAAATCTTTTGAAAGTTAAATGAGAGGGAATAAAAGGACTTTCCCAAACTTTCATTTTGCTTTTATTATCTCCATGAATTCAAATTCTTTTCATCCCAAAACCCTGGAGAGAAGATGACATGACTTCTTCCATTTATTTAAATGAAAAGGGGTGTTGAAAATATTTGAATATCATTTGAAAATATGTCCAATTCAGAAACTTCAAGCAACTCAATGATTTTCATGAGAGAAGATAAAATGACTTCTTCAAAACATATGAAATATGAGTTGGAAGTTTAAAAGGATCTAATTTTCACTTCCGTGTGCAACCACAAGCTATTATGGGCTCTAGCATAGTTGAGTATGTTGCATGACCTCTTCCAGTGGTAGGCTAGCAGATGTAGGGGATGTAGGTTGGTACTGTCTACCCGGGGTTAGAGTTAATGCTTCTGAAAGACTGTGTCTCGGTCATCCGTTTCTCAAACACCATGTAGTGCGAGAATCCCAACGGAGGAGATCGAGTCTTGTGGGGAAAAGTGCACAAACCTCTGCAGAGTGTACAAACTAATCATTATTAGCTGTGTCCCCGGTTATGGACAATTTTGAGTCTCTGGTCTTTGGATATTCATATTGATCTCATCATGTTACTTTAATTAATCTTGTTGGGTTAATGATGATACTTAATTGGGATTGAGATGCTGTCAACCATCTCAATGTTTAACAACCACCATGATAGTCAAATAAAATTTATTCCTTTGTAGTAGGGAAAAATTGGCTTTTCGCAAAACTGTAACCATAGAGCTTTTCCACCAGCCATATATGCATGTAGTGATAGCCTTTGTTCATCATTTCTCTATGGTGTGAATTTGCCAGTACATTCAATGTACTGACCCTATGTGGCTGCAACGTCTCATGTTGCAGGATTCTTACGACGAGTAAGTGATACGTTAGGGTTACGATTTCTACACTCAACTTTGCCGTTGGTGTTGATGGGAATCCACAACCTTGTTACTTGTTACTTCCGCTATTTGGATTGAGGTAATAGTATTTACGTTATTTTATACATGTGATTTACCTCTGTTATAAATCCTCGAGTACTGTGTGTGTCAGCATACCGATCCAGGGATGACACTTAAGCACAGAGACTTGACCGTCTGAGGTCGGGTCGCTACAAGATGGTATCAGAGCACATGTTGACTGTAGGACGTGACCCTAGAAACTAGCAAGCCCATAGGAAGGATTTTCTCTAAAACTTTCCTTTTCAAAAAGATCTTTTACCTCTCTTCTTTTCTGAGTCTTATTCAAATATTCCCTTTTAGTGAGACCATACCCCTTTTCCCTTTTGACCACACGAAGATTCAACTGATGAGACCACTCCAAGAAGTACAAGGTATCGGACAACTAAGACCATTCGGAATGAAGAGGATTTTACCATACATTATGATAATGGAAACTACAGTGGTTGAAGACTCCGAAGACTAGGAGATTTTGAAGGCTCTGAAGAATTCCCAGATTTTTTATGACCTAGGAATGGCTACCCTTATGGAAGTTGGCAGACTATGGAAGCCGTCAATGCCCAAGATCAAGGTGTATCGGAGAAAGACTGGAACGTGGAGCATTAGAAAACAAAGTTTTGTCAAGGAAAACCCTAAGGAAGGAGATATCCACTATGGAGAGATAGCTCATGGAAATGACAAGGACAGAAACACGGCTATCCATGAAGTTATCGCCCGCTTATGCTATTTTCACCGTGCTGAGTTAAGCATGCATATGCATGGAAGGATTGGATGGTAGAAGGCTGATGGAACACCTATCAGCAAGATGAAGTTTTAACCTTAGCTGGTGTATCACCAGGATCTGGAGTATTACATCAAGAAGTTAAGATGGACCTGCAGGAAACAGTATTTGATAAGGAAGCGTTTCATGAAGAACTCAGGACCCAGAAGCTGAAAGTAGCCAAGCTAGAGGAGAGACATCAAAGATTCGTCAGGAACTGAAGGACAGTAGGATCATGGTTCATGTCAAGGATGTTGAAACCCAGAAGTTTGGAACGCAACTCCAGAAATATAAAGGACATCACGAGAGACTTCACGTCAACAGAGATGATCTGGCAAAAGAACTTGAGAAAGACAAGCATGATCGGAAGAAGCCATCGGAGACATGAACAAGACTTGAAGAGTTTGACGATTTTGAAGATTTATTGACCTTTAGAAGACCAAACCCCTGTTATACACTTACGTTAGATGCGACGTTTGTGAGCTGTCATTTGTTTGATGTTTTTCCGACAGCCACAAAATAAAACCTGTCTTTTCAAAACTATTGTTTGTATTGTGTGTATCCCTCTCGATCTCTCTTATCCCACCACAAACCCATGGACCCAATAGAGGATGAATGAAGATGAGCTTATATTTTGTGGACCGATGAGTCAATTGGAGACGGACCAATGGATTCAGAACATGGAGGATCACATGAAGAATAACCCTATAGCCGGAAAAGATATGGCCCAGCATGCTCTTCAATGTTCTAAAAGAGGTGTTGCTACTTGGTGGAGGATGTATCAAACCATCAACGGATGGCAAGGAGTAACCACTTGGAAAGAATTTAAGTTGACTTTGCCAAAGTCTTGGCTTGTGTCCCAGAAATTGAGGCCTTCTGGAAAGGATATGAAGAAACCTTGTGCATACAAGCTTTGTGGAGAAATAGGACACAACCATAAATAAAATAAGGATGAATACCCTCATAATCGGAGGATTACCAAAGGAGTTAGTCGAGGATCTCAGGGAACTTCGATTAGAGATTGTTCCCAAAGGTTTTGTTGCAGCAAGGGAAGTTCAGTCTACATTGTTGGGAAAGATCCGTGAAGCTCAGAAGGATGACAAAGAGATTGCTGAGGTAAAAGAGAGGATGAGCAAAGGAAAGGCCAAAGGTTTTCGTAAGGATGAGCACGACACCTTATGTTTCGAGGACCGTGTATATGTGCCCAATAATGCAAAGATCAGGAAGTTAATACTTTAGGAGGCTCATGACTAACCATACTCGATTCGCCCTGGAAACACCAAGATGTATTTGGAGTTGAAGGAGCGTTTCTGGTGGACTGGTATGAAGAAGGATATTGCGGAGTATGTAGTCGTAGGTGATGTATGCCAGAGAGTAAAGGCAGAGCATCAGAAGCCAGCCGGATTACTACAGCCTATGCCAATACCCGAATGGAAGTGGGATAAGCTTGGCATGGATTTCATTACCGGATTTCCTAGAACCCGATCGGGATATGATTCTATCTGGGTAGTAGTTGATTTGCTTGACCAAAGTGGCTCACTTTATCTCAGTGAAAACCGCCTATACAAGTGCGAAGTTGGCCAAGATATATTTGAACAGGATCGTATGTCTGCATGGAGTTCCGAGGACCATCGTATCAGATAGAGGAACACAGTTTACCTCAAAGTTTTGGAATCAGCTGCACCAGACTTTGGGTACTAGGCTAGAGTTCAGTACAGCCTTTCATCCGCAGACAGATGGATAGACCGAGAGATTCAATCAGATTCTGGAGGACATGTTGAGAGCGTGTGCGCTAGATTATGGATCTAGTAGGGATGATAATCTACCTTACGCGGAGTTCTCATACAACAACAATTACCAAGCCAGTTTGAAGATGGCCCCTTTTGAAGCTTTGTATGGGAGAAGGAGCCGGACACCGTTGATGTGGGATGAAGTTGGAGACCGTCAGTTGTTTGGACCAAATGTGATCAAGGAGTCAGAAGAGAATGTTAAGTTGATTCGAGATAGACTGAAGGTAGCTCAGTCCAGGCAGAAGAGTTATGCAGACTCAAAATGCAAGGAGGTAGTCTATGAAATCGGAGATAGAGCATATCTTCGTGTGTCCCCTCTGCGAGGAATTAAACGATTTGGAGTTAAGGGAAAGTTAGCCCCGAGATTTGTAGGACCATACCGAGTTTTGGAGCGTATGGGAGAAGTGGCCAACAAGTTGGAGTCACCCGAAGGACTGTTAGGAGTTCATGATATGTTTCATGTTTCCCAGTTGAAGAAGTGCCATGCAGAGATGGCCAATATTCCCCTGTAAGGACGCTTGACCCTGGAAAGGATAATGATGTTCCACGAAGTGGAGTATGGACTTCATAAGTGTAAGTTTTATCTCGGTATGTGGGATATCCCACGAGGATGAAGAGATAAATTACTATTGGATATAAAGGAGGTATGATGTTGGAAATATGGATCAATGGAAATTCCATGATGAGTCTGAGTAAACATGTCCTAGTTTAGTGCAAATAGAAGGAAGGGAGACAATAAAATTGGATGGATTTAAGAATGCTGGAAGTTGGATGTTGGAATAATGATCAGTTGCTCGATGATAAGTTCAAGGACTACAAGTGATGAGATGGGCCATAACCCACAGGCCCCAGGACCTGCCAAGAAGCAAGCACATTCTTGCTGAAGGAAAAACCCTGGAAGAAGTTACGATTTTATCGACAGACGGTCTTATAGGAGTTACGCAAAACCTGAGGGTTGGGAAGGAACGTTAGATGTTTGTTTGGCTTGCAGAATCCATGGATTTATCCGAACTTGGTTCGTCGACAAGAGAAATTCTGCAATGCTTGTGAGGATGACCGAGTGTTAGAATGCGAGATTCGCTAAACCATATACAAGGTAATAATTTGGGTGCGGGATGGATTGATCACCATACCGACTTACTCTTATTGTTCGCCTTGCTATACGGGATGGTAAATCTGAGTGACTTACCTATAGTAGAGATACGACGGTATTAAACCTTGTTTGAACCTTAGAATGGTATAAGAATGTTTCCCTTGTACACGGCAGTTGTTGCCAATCGTAGGTTATACGGTGAGGATCAACCAGACCCATTTCCTGCAGGAGAAACCATAAATCGTTGACCACCATGAGATATCGATAGTTGTTTAGTATTGGCGCCAGACCCGTCAGCTATGAAGACCCAGTCTCGGAACAACCTTACCAAGAAAAAGGACAGAAGAATTGAGAAAAAGGTTATGCCACTACCGGAAGAGCCCAAAGAAGGAATTTGTTTTCGGGGATTTGAGAAGGTCGACACTGTCAACTATAAGGATGGAGTATATGAGTTTTGATGGAACCGTAACCATGTTTCTAAGGGTGGTAGCACCCCAGACCCCCCTATGATGATCGATCGATTTTGAGAAGACCCCAAACCTAACCTATTTCTTGCTAGCCTCTCCGAATCTCAAGGACGAGATTCATTTTAAGGGTGGTAGGTTTGTAACATCCCAAAATTCTAAATTTTGGAATGTTATAATAAACAGATAGATTGGATTGATTGTTTGATTGATTGACTGAAAGTGAGTGAATTCAAAATCTTTTGAAAGTTAAATGAGAGGGAATAAAAGGACTTTCCCAAACTTTCATTTTGCTTTTATGATCTCCATGAATTCAAATTCTTTTCATCACAAAACCCTGGAGAGAAGATGACATGACTTCTTCCATTTATTTAAATGAAAAGGGGTGTTGAAAATATTTGAATATCATTTGAAAATATTTCCAATTCAGAAACTTCAAGCAACTCAATGATTTTCATGAGAGAAGATAAAATGACTTCTTCAAAACATATGAAATATGAGTTGGAAGTTTAAAAGGATCTAATTTAAAGTCCTTTTGGAAATTATTTTCAATTTGGAGTATTTGGGTTTTATTCAAATTATTTTTCTCCAAAATAAATATATATGGAAAATAGGGTAACATGATTCCCTACAATAGAAAATTAGAGAAAAATTAATTTGAAATCATTTTGGTATTTTTAAAATGATTTTTATGAGGTTTTATTGCAGCAGTAGCACTCTTTGCTTTATCTGAATATTTTTATATTTTATTTGACGCTAGAAAAATGTTCATGTTGTAGAAAATCTTTTTTCTGAAAATTTTGATATATTATGCCTATATAAAAATTTAACTTATTTTTATTTATTCAGTTTTCCTTTCTGTTTCTATTTAAAAATAAAACTGTACATGTGGCCCATCACTAACTGCCGCCCAGGTGCACATCATAGTACCAGCGGGCGCCCCATCTTTTTTTTCCTATATGGGCCAGGCCCAGCCAGCGTTTTCATTTTTTTTTCTTAGGCCGAATTTTGTTTAAAAAAACATCAGCTGCGCGGCCGGCCGAACCGTCTTACGCGTTTCGGCCCATGCGAGGCGCCTCCCCGTTTCTTTTCTTTTCGTCTATGTTTAGTCTCACATCGCCTAGCTTTTGACCTCTAAACCTCTTTTCCACCTATAAATATAGACCCATAGAGCCTCCAAAAATCATCCGACTGGGGTTAAATCAATATTTTGGTTTGACTAGATTCCTTAAAGAAAAATATTTTTCTCCTCTCCGGCGCGACTTTTGAGAATTGTCTCCTCTCTCCAAAGTCATCTTTTCTATGCCTTATAAAGGTAACTTTTTTTTCTCTTTTTATACTTCCGTAGTTTATTATTTCTAGACTAATATGATAGAATAATTAGATTATCAATTAGTCTACATATTTATACATAGACCTTAGCCGTAACTATTTTTCTTTCGTAAAACAGCTTGGCCCTGATTGTTTTCAAATAACCATAACTTTTCACTCGTTTATCCAAATTAGATGAAACCAACGCCTATAGTTTTGCCTTGTTTTCACCTATCTAGTTAACCTGTCACGTCAACTTTTTGAAATTTTCAAATTTTGAAATTTGTTCAAATTCATATACAAACTTCTTTTGTTCATAACTTAAGTTCCGTAACTCCGTTTGAGTTGATTCTTTTTGCAAAGCGAAGCTCTTGACCTAAACTTTCTGATAAGGCCAAATCCACCTAATTTTGGTACTGTTAGAAACTGTTTTATGCTGCAAGAGTTATTTACTTGTTTTCAAAGTTTTCCGTGATCTTTTCTTCGATTCTTTTGCTTGATTGCTTATGTGTGGTTACTATTGCTTGCTCACGATAGATTGAAACGGAGTGTGACGAGTAGAACTATCAAGAGTTATGAGTGCGAATCATCTTCATCAACATTGCAGGCAAGTTCACACTTTGATCATATCCCTTTATTACCCAATTTTTATGCATTAGATCAACCCTCACACATTGCGTGAGTAGGATCTCTTAACTTGTGGGTTTGGGAAGTAGTTGATGAGGTAGGAACCTATTGTCCTGCATTCAAACCTTGGGAGTTACTTCTATGTTTTGCTTATAGTGCTATGCTATGCTCGTAGACGTGGATTGGGTTTGAGTGTATTCCATGACAGATGTGAGATTGTTAATTAATGGTTCAACTTAAGGTGGCTACTTAAATACACATCTGGGTGGATTGAGGCAGCTGGGGTATCCAGTGATTGCCTGTTTTTTAGGAAATCCCGGGGTTCTGTGTGATTCTCCTATGGACCACCACCCAGGCTCAAAGGGATCATAAGATTATTCATGCTAGAAACTTCCGTGTGCAACCACAAGCTATTATGGGCTCTAGCATAGTTGAGTATGTTGCATGACCTCTTCCAGTGGTAGGCTAGCAGATGTAGGGGATGTAGGTTGGTACTGTCTACCCGGGGTTAGAGTTAATGCTTCTGAAAGACTGTGTCTCGGTCATCCGTTTCTCAAACACCATGTAGTGCGAGAATCCCAACGGAGGAGATCGAGTCTTGTGGGGAAAAGTGCACAAACCTCTGCAGAGTGTACAAACTAATCATGATTAGCCATGTCCCCAGTTATGGACAATTTTGAGTCTCTGGTCTTTGGATATTCATATTGATCTCATCATGTTACTTTAATTAATCTTGCTGGGTTAATGATGATACTTAATTGGGATTGAGATGCTGTCAACATCTCAATGTTTAACAACCACCATGATAGTCAAATAAAATTTATTCCTTTGTAGTAGGGAAAAATTGGCTTTTCGCAAAACTGTAACCATAGAGCTTTTCCACCAGCCATATATGCATGTAGTGATAGCCTTTGTTCATCATTTCTCTATGGTGTGAATTTGCCAGTACATTCAATGTACTGACCCTATGTGGCTGCAACGTCTCATGTTGCAGGATTCTTACGATGAGTAAGTGATACGTTAGGGTTACGATTTCTACACTCAACTTTGCCGTTGGTGTTGATGGGAATCCACAACCTTGTTACTTCCGCTATTTGGATTGAGGTAATAGTATTTACGTTATTTTATACATGTGATTTACCTCTGTTATAAATCCTCGAGTACTGTGTGTGCCAGCATACCGATCCAGGGATGACACTTAAGCACAGAGACTTGACCGTCTGAGGTCTGGTCGCTACAATTACTCCACACATCGACCGCTATCCTGCATGCATCTAGAGTATTAAGTTCATAAGAATAGAGTAACGCCTTAAGCAAGATGACATGATGTAGAGGGATAAATTCATGCAATATGATAAAAAACCCCATCTTGTTATCCTCGATGGCAACAATACAATACGTGCCTTGCTGCCCCTACTGTCACTGGGAAAGGACACCGCAAGATTGAACCCAAAGCTAAGCACTTCTCCCATTGCAAGAAAGATCAATCTAGTAGGCCAAACCAAACTGATAATTCGAAGAGACTTGCAAAGATAACCAATCATACATAAAAGAATTCATAGAAGATTCAAATATTGTTCATAGATAAACTTGATCATAAACCCACAATTCATCGGTCTCAACAAACACACCGCAAAAAGAAGATTACATCGAATAGATCTCCACGAGAGAGGGGGAGAACATTGTATTGAGATCCAAAAAGAGAGAAGAAGCCATCTAGCTAATAACTATGCACCCGAAGGTCTGAGGTAAACTACTCACACTTCATCGGAGAGGCTATGGTGTTGATGTAGAAGCCCTCCGTGATGGATGCCCCCTCCGGCGGAGCTCCGGAACAGGCCCCAAGATGGGATCTCGTGGGTACAGAAGGTTGCGGCGGTGGAATTAGGTTTTTGGCTCCGTATCTGATCGTTTGGGGGTACGTAGGTATATATAGGAGGAAGAAGTACGTCGGTGGAGCAACAGGGGGCCCACGAGGGTGGAGGGCGCGCCCTGGGGGGTAGGCGCGCCCCCCTACCTCGTGGCCTCCTGGAAGCTTCTCTTACGTAGGGTCCAAATCTCCTGGATCATGTTCGTTCCGAAAATCACGTTCCCGAAGGTTTCATTCCGTTTGGACTCTGTTTGATATTCTTTTTCTGCGAAACTCTGAAATAGGCAAAAAAACAATTCTGGGCTGGGCCTCCGGTTAATAGGTTAGTCCCAAAAATAATATAAAAGTGAATAATAAAGCCCAATAATGTCCAAAACAGAAGATAATATAGCATGGAGCAATCAAAAATTATAGATACGTTGGAGACGTATCATTGAGGCTCGCGGCGAGTATCGTTATTTTCTGACCTTCACAGATGATTTGAGCAGATATGGGTATATCTACTTGATGAAACATAAGTATGAAACATTTGAAAAGTTCAAAGAATTTCGGAGTGAAGTGGAAAATCATTGTAACAAGAAAATAAAGTTTCTACGAACTGATCGCGCAGACGAATATTTGAGTTACGAGTTTGGTCTTCATTTGAAATGATGTGGAATAGTTTCACAACTCACGCCACCTGGAACACCACAGCGTAATAGTGTGTCCGAACGTCATAACCGTACTTTATTAGATATGGTGCGATCTATGATGTCTCTTACCGATTTATCATTATCGTTTTGGGGTTATGCAATAGAGACAACTGCATTCACGTTAAATAGGGCACTGTCTGAATCCGTTGAGACGACACAATATGAACTGTGGTTTGGCAAGAAACCTAAGATGTCGTTTCTTAAAGTTTGGGGCTGCGATGCTTATGTGAAAAAGCTTCAACCTGATAAGCTCGAACCCAAATCGGAGAAATGCGTCTTCATAGGATACCCAAAGGAAACTGTTGGGTACACCTTCTATCACAGATCCGAAGGCAAGATATTCGTTGCTAAGAATGGATCCTTTCTAGAGAAGGAGTTTCTCTCGAAAGAAGTGAGTGGGAGGAAAGTAGAACTTGATGAGGTAATTGTACCTGCTCCTGAATTGGAAAGTAGTTCATCACAGAAATTAGTTCCAGTGATGCCTACACCAATTAGTGAGGAAGTTAATGATGATGATCATGAAACTTCAGATAAAGTTACTACCGAACCTCGTAGGTCATACAGAATATGTTCCGCACTAGAGTGGTACGGTAATCCTATTCTGGGAATCATGTTACTAGACCATGACGAACCTACGAACTATGAGGAAGCGATGATGAGCCCAGATTCCACGAAATGGTTTGAGGCCATGAAATCTGAGATGGGATCCATGTATGAGAACAAAGTATAGACTTTGATTGACTTGCCCGATGATCGGTGAACCATTGAGAATAAATGGATCTTCAAGAGGAAGACGAACGCTGATAGTAGTGTTACTATCTACAAAGCTCGAATTGTCGCAAAAGGTTTTCGATAAGTTCAAGGTGTTGACTACGATGAGATTTTCTCACTCGTATCGATGCTTAGAGTCTGTCCGAATCATGTTAGCAATTGCCGCATTTTATGAAATTTGGCAAATGGATGTCAAAACTGCATTCCTGAATGGATATCTCAAAGAAGAGTTGTATATGATGCAACCAGAAGATTTTGTCGATCCTAAAGGTGCTAACAAAGTGTACAAGCTCCAGCGATCCATTTATGGACTGGTGCAAGCCTCTCGGAGTTGGAATATATGCTTTGATAGTGTGATCAAAGCATATGGTTTTATACAGACTTGTGGTGAAGCCTGTATTTACAAGAAAGTGAGTGGGAGCACTACAGCCTTTCTGATAAGTATATGTGAATGACATATTGTTGATCGGAAATGATGTAGAATTTTCTGAAAAGCATAAAGGAGTGTTTGAAAGGAGTTTTTCAAAGAAAGACCTCGGTGAAGCTACTTACATATTAAGCATCAAGATCTATAGAGATAGATCAAGACGCTTGATAAGTTTTTTCAATGAATACATACCTTGACAAGATTTTGAAGTAGTTCAAAATGGAACAGTCAAAGAAGGAGTTCTTGCCTGTGTTGCAAGGTGTGAAGTTGATTAAGACTCAAAACCCGACCACGACAGAAAATAGAAAGAGAATGAAATTCATTCCCTATGCCTCAGTCATAGGTTCAATAAAGTATGCTATGCTGTATACCAGACCTATTGTGTACCTCGCCATAAGTTTGGCAAGAGGGTACAATAGTGATCCAGGAGTGGATCACTGGATAGCAGTCAAAATTATCCTTAGTGGAATAAGGATATGTTTCTCGGTTATGGAGGTGATAAAGAGTTCATCGTAAAGAGCTATGTCGATGCAAGCTTTGATACCGATCTGGATGACTCTGAGTCTCGATCTAGATACATACTAAAAGTGGGAGAAATTAGCTAGAGTAGCTCCATGCAAAGCATTGTAGACATAGAAATTTGTGAAATACATACGGATCTGAATGTGGCAGACCCGTTGACTAAACTTCTCTCATAAGCAAAACACGATCACACCTTAGTACTCCTTGGGTGTTAATCACATGGCGATGTGAACTAGATTATTGACTCTAGTAAACCTTTTGGGTATTGGTCACATGGCGATGTGAACTATAGAGTGTTAAATCACATAACGATGTGAACCATTGATGTTAAATCACATGGCGATGTGAACTAGATTATTGACTCTAGTGCAAGTGGGAGACTGAAGGAAATATGCCCTAGAGGCAATAATAAAGTTATTATTTATTTCCTTATTTCATGATAAATGTTTATTATTCATGCAAGAATTGTATTAACCGGAAACTTAGTACATGTGTGAATACATAGACAAAACAAAGTGTCCCTAGTATGCCTCTACTAGACTAGCTCGTTAATCAAAGATGGTTATGTTTCCTGACCATAAACATGTGTTGTCATTTAATGAACGGGGTCACATCATTAGGAGAATGATGTGATGGACAAGACCCATTCGTTCTTAGCATTATGATCGTTGTAGTTTCATTGCTACTGTTTTCTTCATGACTTATACATGTTCCTCAGACATTGAGATTATGCAACTCCCGAATACCGGAGGAACACCTTGTGTGCTATCAAACGTCACAACATAACTGGGTGATTATAAAGATGCTCTACAGGTGTCTCCGAAGGTGTTTGTTGGGTTGGCATAGATCAAGATTAGGATTTGTCACTCCGTGTATCGGAGAGGTATCTCTGGGCCCTCTCGGTAATGCACATCACTATAAGCCTTGCAAACAATGTGACTAATGAGTTAGTTGCGGGATGGTGCATTACGGAACGAGTAAAGAGACTTGAGGGTAATGAGATTGAACTAGGTATGATGATACCGACGATCGAATCTCGGGCAAGTAACATACCGATGACAAAGAGAACAACGTATGTTGTTATGCGGTTTGACCGATAAAGATCTTCGTAGAATATGTAGGAGCCAATATGAGAATTCAGGTTCTGCTATTGGTTATTGACCGAAGATGAGTCTCAGTCATGTCTACATAGTTCTCGAACCCGTAGGGTCCGCACATTTAACGTTCAATGACGATTTGTATTATGAGTTTATGTGATTTGATGACCGAAGGTTGTTCGGAGTCCCGTATGAGATCACGGACGTGACGAGGAGTCTCGAAATGGTCGAGAGGTAAATATTCATATATTGGAAGGCTATATTCAGTCATCGGAAAGGTTCCGAGTGATTCGGGTTTTCGGAGTACCGGGGAGTTACGGGAATTCGCCGGGAGAAGTAATGGGCCTTATTGGGCTTTAGTGGAGAGAGGGGAGAAGGGCCAAGAGGTGGCGCGTGCCTCCCCCCTGCCCAAATCGAATTGGACAAGGGGTGGGGGCGCGGCCCCCCTTTCCTTCTCCCTCTCCCTCTCTTTCCTTCTCTCCTACTCCGAATAGGAAAGGGAATCCTACTAGGACTTGGGAGTCCTAGTAGGACTCCCTATGCTTGGCGCACCCCCTAGAACGGCCGCCTCCTCCCTCCCTCTTATATATACGGGGGAGGGGAGCACCCCAAAGGCACTCAAGATTTGTCTTAGCCGTGTGCGGTGCCCCCCTCCACAGTTACACACTAATACGTCCATTTTGCATCATGCTTTTATATCAATATTTATTGCATTATGGGTTGTTATTACACATTATAGCACAATACTTATGCCTTTTCTCTCTTATTTTACAAGGTTTAGACGAAGAGGGAGAATGCCGGCAGCTGGAATTCTGGGCTGAAAAAGGAGCAAATATTAGAGACCTATTCTGCACAACTCCAAAAGTCCTGAAACTGCACGGAGGCACTTTTTGGAATTAATAAAAATACTGGCGAAAGAATCAACCAGAGGGGGCCCACACCCTGGCCACGAGGGTGGGGGCACACCTTACCCCCTGGGCGCGCCCCCTTGTCTCATGGGCCCCCTGGTAGGCCTCTGGTGCCCATCTTTTGCTATATGAAGTCTTTCGCCCTGGAAAATAAATCAGGAGGAAGCTTTCGGGACAAAGTGCCATCGTCTCGAGGCGGAACCTGGGCAGAACCAATCTAGGGCTCTGGCGGAGCTGTTCTGCCGGGGAAACATCCCCCCGGGAGGGGGGAATCATCACCATCGTCATCACCATGGATCCTCTCATCGGGAGGGGGTCAATCTCCATCAACATCTTCACCAGTACCATCTCCTCTCAAACCCTAGTTCATCTCTTGTATCCGATCTTTGTCTCAAAACCTCAGATTGGTACCTGTGGGTTGCTAGTAGTGTTGGTTACTCCTTGTAGTTGATGCTAATTGGTTTATTTAGTGGAAGATCATATGTTCAGATCCTTTATGCATATTAATACCCCTCTGATTATGAACATGAATATTATTTGTGAGTAGTTACGTTTGTTCCTGAGGACATGGGAGAAGTCTTGCTATAAGTAGTCATGTGAATTTGGTATTCGTTCGATATTTTGATGAGATGTATGTTGTCTTTCCTCTAGTGGTGTTATGTGAACGTCGACTACATGACACTTCACCATTATTTGGGCTTAGGGGAAGGCATTGGGAAGTAATAAGTAGATGATGGGTTGCTAGAGTGGCAGAAGCTTAAACCCTAGTTTATGCGTTGCTTCGTAAGGGGCTGATTTGGATCCATATGTTTCATGCTATGGTTAGGTTTACCTTAATACTTCTTTTGTAGTTGCGGATGCTTGCAAGAGGGGTTAATCATAAGTGGGATGCTTGTCCAAGGAAGGGCAGTACACAAGCACCGGTCCACCCACATATCAAATTATCAAAGTAAAGAACGCGAATCATATGAGCGTGATGAAAACTAGCTTGACGATAATTCTTCCTTTATATAAGAGTTTGTCCAGGCTTGTCCTTTGCTACAAAAAGGATTGGGCCACCTTTCTGCACCTTGTTTACTTTTGTTACTTGCTACTCGTTACGAATTACCTTATCACAAAACTATTTGTTATCGATAATTTCAGTGCTTGCAGAGAATGCCTTACTGAAAACCGCTTGTCATTTCCTTCTGCTCCTCGTTGGGTTCGACACTCTTACTTATCGAAAGTACTACGATAGATCCCCTATACTTGTGGGTCATCACACACCTCGGTCATATCGTTGTAGTGCTTACGCGAAGCCCTACGCCGGTAACTTCATCATCACCATCACCACGCCGTCATGCTGACGAAACTCTCCCTCGGACTCAACTGGATCAAGAGTTCGAGGTACGTCACCGAGATGAACGTGTGCAGATCGCGGAGGTGCCGTGCATTCCGTACACCCTATTGACACTGTCACATGGGACCAGTTTCAGCAAGCTTTCCGTACTGCCCATGTTTCAGCAGGAGCTATGGCTATGAAGAAGCATGAGTTTCGCAACCTACGCCAAGGAGGACGCACCGTAGGCCAGTATGTGGAGGACTTTAGTAAGTTAGCACGTTATGCTCCAGATGACGTTGCTACAGATGCAGCCAAGCAGGAGAAGTTTCTGGAAGGACTGAATGATGAGCTGAGTATGCAGTTGATGGTAGCAACCTTCAACAACTATCAGGAGTTGGTAGATAGAGCTCTCATGATTGAAGGGAAGCAACTGCAGATTGAAAGCCGCAAGAGGAAGTATGGACAAGGGAAGTACAATTCTGGAGCTCATCAGAAGTCACGTTTTACCCCAAATTTAGGAGGATCTTTTCAGCATACCCATGGAGCAGGAGGTTCGCACAACTATAGTGGACCCAAGAATGGTAATGGGAATGGAGGAAGCAACGGACAGAACCGTAATAACCCATCTACCCCCGTTAAGAGAGATCTGAGCCAAGTCACTTGCTACAAGTGCCAGAAGACTGGGCATTATGCTAATGAATGTCCCGAAGCTAAAAATGGAAATGGCAATGGAAGCTCTGGGAAGAAGATGAACCCTTTCAACAAAGGACATGTGAACCATGTTAGCGTGGAGGAGGTTGAAGCTCAGCCAGATGCAGTAATAGGTAAGTTTTTGGTTAAGTCATTTACTGCACTCGTTCTTTTTTATACCGGTGCATCGCATTCATACATATCAAGGGGATTTGTGGATAAGTATAAACTGCCAACCCAAGCCCTTAGGTCACCCATGTTAGTAACCTCGCCAGGAGCAGAGTATATGGCTAGTTTATGGTGTGATCGGTTACCATTAAGGATTGGTAACTACGTGTTTCCCTCAGACCTAATAGTACTGGAATCGCAAGGATTGGATGTGATATTAGGCATGGATTGGTTATCGAAGTATGGAGGGAACATTGAGTGCGCCAGTAAGTCGATTTTGCTTACCACCCCAGAAGGAAGAAGGATTAAGTATGTATCCCGGCATGTGCCGAAGAGGACTCAAGTAAATTCCTTATCAGGAGTTGTACAGGAGGAAGTACCAGTGGTGAAGGATTACCCGGATGTATTTCCAGAAGAGTTGCCAGGCATGCCACCGGATAGAGACATTGAGTTTTTGATTGAGCTTTTGCCAGGCACAGGGCCAATATCTAAGAGACCGTACAGAATGCCCGCAAAAGATTTGGAGGAGATTAAGAAGCAGATTAAGGAGTTACTGGATAAAGGCTATATTCGCCCAAGTTCTTCACCTTGGGGATCGCCAGTGCTTCTAGTGGAGAAGAAGGATGGATCGTTAAGGATGGTTGTTGATTATCGAGGACTGAATGAAGTGACCATCAAGAACAAGTACCCACTGCCGATGATCAATGATTTGTTTGACCGATTGCAAGGAGCTAAGGTATTTTCCCAGATCGATCTGCGATCGGGATACCATCAGTTGAAGATTCGAGAGCAGGATATACCTAAGACGGCTTTTACCACCAGGTATGGGCTATATGAGTATACCGTTATGTCATTTGGTCTGACTAACGCCCCTGCCTATTTCATGAACCTGATGAACAAAGTGTTTATGGAGTTTTTGGATAAGTTCGTCGTAGTGTTCATTGATGACATTTTGTTCTACTCAAAGAACGAAGAAGAGCATAAGGAGCATTTGCGTTTGGTACTTGAGAAGCTCAGAGAACATCCGTTATACGCCAAGTTCAGCAAATGTGAGTTTTGGCTGAAGGAAGTTGGATTCCTCGGACACGTTATATCCAGAGAAGGAATAGCAGTAGACCCCACCAAAGTTGACACAGTAACAAGCTGGGAATCACCCACGTCAGTTGGAGAAATCCGGAGTTTTCTTGGACTCGCAGGATACTACCGGAGATTCATTGAGAATTTCTCGAAGATTGCAAAACCCATGACAGAGCTGTTGAAGAAAGACACCAGGTTCAATTGGACTGAGGAATGTGAAGCTAGTTTTCAGGAATTGAAGAAACATTTGGTTACATCACCAGTGTTGATTTTGCCAGATCAGCGCAAGGATTATGAAGTTTACTACGACGCTTCACGTCGAGGACTTGGAGCAGTGCTGATGCAGGAAGGAAGAGTTGTTTCATATGCCTCACGACAGCTTAAGCCCCATGAGCTGAATTACGCTACACATGATTTGGAGTTAGCAGCCGTAGTACATGCGCTAAAGACATGGAGACATTTTCTCATCGGAAACCACTGTGAGGTGTACATGGATCACAAGAGTTTGAAATACATCTTCACGCAGAAGGAGTTGAATCTCAGGCAAAGGAGATGGTTGGAGCTCATAAAGGATTATGATATGAGATTGCATTATCACCCCGGAAAGGCTAACGTAGTAGCAGGCGCGTTGAGCCACAAGAGCCATGTCAACACACTCATGACCGGAGAGTTACCGAAAGAATTAGCCGAGGATCTTCGCGAGCTATGTTTGGAGATAGTTCTGAGAGGCTATGTAGCAGCATTAGAAATCCAGTCTACTCTGATGGATAAGATCAGGGAAGCTCAGAAGACTGACAAGGAGATTGCCAAGATAAAGGAGAACATGAGCAATGGAAAGGCCAAGGGATTTCGTGACGACGAGCACGATACCTTATGGTTTGAGGACCGCGTTTATGTGCCTAACGACCTCGAGATTAGGAAGTTGATTCTACAAGAGGCCCATGATTCACCGTATTCGATTCACCCAGGAAATACCAAGATGTATTTGGATTTGAAGGATACTTTCTGGTGGACCGGAATGAAGAAAGGTATTGCGGAGTATGTAGCACTTTGTGATGTATGTCAGAGAGTGAAGGCAGAGCATCAGAAGCCAGCAGGACTGTTACAGCCATTGTCGATACCCGAAGGGAAGTGGGACAAGTTAGGAATGGATTTTATCACTGGATTGCCAAGGACTCGTTCAGGCTATGACTCAATATGGGTTGTAGTCGATCGTTTTAACGAAAGTAGCTCATTTCATCCCAGTGAAGACCACTTACAGCAGTGCTAAGTTGGCAAAGATATACATGACCAGGATCGTATGTCTGCATGGAGTTCCGAGGACCATTGTATCAGATAGAGGAACCCAGTTTACTTCAAAGTTTTGGAATCAGTTACATGAAATTTGGGTACCAGGCTAGAGTTCAGTACAGCCTTTCACCCACAGACAGACGGACAGGCCGAGAGAGTCAATCAGATTTTGGAAGATATGCTGAGAGCTTGTGCGCTAGATTATGGATCTAGTTGGGACGACAATTTGCCGTATGCAGAGTTTTCTTACAACAACAGTTATCAATCCAGTTTGAAGATGGTCCCTTTCGAAGCTTTGTACGGAAGGAGGTGTAGAACACCATTGTTATGGGACGAAGTTGGAGACCGCCAGTTGTTTGGACCAGATTTGATTAAAGAGTCTGAACGGAAGGTGAAGTTGATTCGCGATAGACTCAAGGTAGCCCAATCCAGGCAGAAGAGCTATGCGGATTCTAAACGCAAGGAGACAGTTTACAAAGTCGGAGACAGAGTTTACCTACGAGTATCACCACTTCGAGGAATTAAGCGCTTTGGAGTTAAGGGAAAGTTAGCGCCACGTTTTGTAGGACCATACAAAGTTTTGGAGCGT
This sequence comes from Triticum aestivum, assembly GCF_018294505.1. Taxonomy (NCBI): domain Eukaryota; kingdom Viridiplantae; phylum Streptophyta; class Magnoliopsida; order Poales; family Poaceae; genus Triticum; species Triticum aestivum. Next base: position 387,714,514 of record NC_057802.1, on the reverse strand, counting down.
ATGGGAGAAGTTGCTTACAAGCTGGAATTGCCTGAAGGATTGTCAGGAGTTCATGATGTATTTCACGTTTCCCAGTTGAAGAAGTGCCACGCAGAGATGGCTGAGATACCACTGAGAGATACGGTGCCATTGGAAGCGATTCAGCTGGATAGTGACTTGACCTATGAGGAGAAACCAGTTAAGATTCTTGAGTATGCCAGCCGAGTCACCCGCAGCAAGGTTATCAAGTTTTGCAAAGTTCAGTGGAGTCACCATACCGAGGACGAAGCCACCTGGGAGCGAGAGGAAGATCTACGGAAGGACCACTCTCACCTATTTTCTAGCCAACCCGAATCTCGAGGGCGAGATTCCTCTTCAGGGGGTAGGTTTGTAACATCCCAAATTTTCAATTTGGAATGTTATACATTAGATCATCATTGCATAGCATATTTTATTGCATTTTGGCAAATCCTCGAAATCCTAAGCAACTCAAGGGCCCTCGGAGAGAGTTGGGGATTTTCCCGGTTTTCATATTTGATTTTTATCAAATAATGAAACGAGGATTTTTGGTTTTAATTATTTTTCACTCCGAAAAATATTTCATATTAAAATATATGAGAGGAGAAAATATGACTTCTCCAAAAAAATAATTGAAATATTGGAGGAAAAATATTAAAATCAAATATTTGATTTTATCGGATTTTTATTTGCAATTTTATTTGCATTAGAAAAATTTCACGTTTTCAAAACTGCATTTTTAGGGCCAAGAAAATGTTCATCTCGTTCTAATTATTTTAATTAGACAGTGAAAATTTATTCTGGAATTTTTAGATTTTTATTTATTTTTCTAGGATTTTTTTTAGTTTCGGCGGAATTATTAAAAAAAATATCCCGCGCCCCGACTGGGCCGAGGCCCAGCAGAGCCAGGCCGGCCCATGCCCGCGTCGTCGTCTCCCACCTGGAGACCGAAGCCGCGCCGCCGCCCGAGTCCGGGAGGACCACGCCGCCCCGCCGCCTTACCCCTCCCCCAAGCCGAAGCCCCCCACCTATATATACCGCCGCCGCCGCCCCGTTCCCCGCCACCCCGACCGGAGCCGCCGCCGCCCGAAGCCCCGACCGAGCCGCCGGAGAAGCTCGACGCCGCCGCTGCGGGAAGCCGCCGCCCCGACGCCGAACCCCGCCGCCCGACGCCCCGTCAACCCCGCAGCCCCGCCGCCCCTCGCCGCCCTCTCCCGAAGCCCGCCAGAGCCCCGCCCGACCCCGCCGGAATCCCGCCGGACCGAGGTAGCCGCCGCGCAGGTTTTCGCCAGAAAACCGATTCGGTTTATTTTGAAACCCTAGGTTTATTTTTTTTATAGATCGTTTTTTTTTCGGTTTAGTTAGTTAGTGAACGTTCGCCGGTCCGTTCGTTTTAACGAACGTGTTCACTGTTTAGTTGCTGTTAACGAACGTCCGTTCGATTAACTGTTCGTCAGTTTTCTTTTTCGTCGGATTTTCAACGATTTTTCCCGATCGCGATTTCCGATCTGTTTTTTGTTTTAGTTTAACTTTTCGCTCGTTTATCAGAATCAGGCGATTCAACTGCCTAGAGTTTCGTTTCGAAATTCTCTTTCCGTTTAACCAACTCAAACAAGTTTTTTCTACTGTAAAATTTGACCTAGATCCAGATTAGTAAACGAAGCTTGTTTCTTTCGCCGTTTGACTTTCGTTGCTTCGTTTGATTTGATTCTTTTGCAAACTGGAGTTCTTAAGTTGAACTTTCTGGTTAGATCTTTTATTTGAGTTTCACTTGTGCATTAGTTGAGTGCTTACTGTATGCTTGTTTGTTTGCGATAGAGTACCCGGAGTGCGCCGCTTGCTACTTCGAATCTCTAGGTTTCACGGATCATCAGCAAGGCAAGTAACACTTTGATCATACTTCTTTTACTACCCAGTTTTATTGCATTAGATCAACCCTCAAACATTGCATGATTAGGATCTAATTAAATTGTGGGTTCTGGGAAGTAGATGAGGTAGTACCTATTGCCCTGTTTATTATCAAACCCTTGGGAGTTACTTCTACGTTTGCTTATATCGTTATGCTATGCTAGTAGACGTGGATTGGGTTTGAGTGTTACCATGACAGATGTGAGATTGTTAATTAATGGTTAAACTTAAGGTGGCAACTAAAACACACATCTGGGTGGATTGAGGTACCTGGGTATTCCAGGATTGCCTGTTTTTCTTTGGACCGCCACCTAGGCTCAAAGGGATCATGAGATTATTCATGCTAGAAACTTCCGTGTGCAGCCACAAGCTATTATGGGCTCTAGCATAGTTGATTAGGTCGTGTGAACTCTTACAGTGGTAGACTAGCAGATGTAGGGGATGTAGGTGGTACTGTCTACCCATCGTAAGGTGCTAACGCTTCTGAAAGACTGTGTCTCGGTCATCCGTTTCTCAAACACCATGTAGTGCGAGAAATCTAACGAAGGAGATCGAGTCTTGTGGGGAAAGTGCACAAACCTCTGCAAAGTGTATAAACTAATCATGGTTAGCCGTGTCCCCGGTTATGGACACCTTGAGTATCTAGTATCCGGATTATCATGTGAATCTCATCATGTTACTTTAATTAATTTTGTTGGGTTTTGATGATGATACTTAATTGGGATTGAGAATGATGTCAACCATTCTCAATGTTTAACAACCACCATGATAGTTAAATAAAATTTATTCCTTCGCAGTAGGGAAAAATTGGCTTTTCGCAAAACTGTAACCATAGAGCCTTCTACCAGCCATATATGCATGTAGTATAGAATTATTATGTTCATTACTCTCTATGTGTTACATTGCCAGCATATTCCATGTGCTGACCCGTTTTCGGGCTGCAATGTTTCATGTTGCAGACTTTTCAGACAACGAGTAAGGTGCCTTAGGTCGTGGTCTTATACTCAGTGATGCCGTTGGAGTTGATGGACTCACTTATCTTCCAAGTCTTCCGTTGTTATCGTTTTAAATGGCCTTAAGCCATATTTGTCATACTTATTTCTCTCTTGAGATACTCGATGTAATAAGTGTGTGATTGCTACTCTGTTGTAAATCCTCCAAGTACTGTGCGTGTCAGCATTACTGATCCAGGGATGACACTTGTGCACGGTAGATCAGACTGTTTGAGGTCTGGTCGCTACACAACATCCATGGGTGAAAGGAGCTTTAGCCGTCACGGGTAAGCTCCGTAAGGAAATAATGGACCTCAAGCAGCAAGTCAATAAGCTCGAGGAGGAGAATCATATCCTGAGGGGCATCATCGCCAAGAATATCACATCACCACCTCCGAAGAAAGAGACATAATCACATGGGTATGGGCACTCTCCTTGGCAACTGCCTAGCTTGGGGGAGGTGCCCCGGTATCGTATCACCATCACACTCCTATCTTTACCATTTTTCTTAGTTCGATCCTTTTGGTAATATCTTGATCTAGTAGAATAAAGTTTTAGTATGATTTAGTTTTGACTTTTGCTTTATGATCCCTCTATGTAATCGAGTCTGTGAGCTATATATATAATAAAGATTAGTTTTGAGTAAAGGGCTTGATTATCTTGCTATGATCTTGAGGGAATAAAATAAAAAGAAAGAATAAAAAGAAATAAAGAGATCATATTGATCTTATGGAGAGTAATGACTTCACATATAAATATGAGAGTTGAGAGTTGACAAACATAGTTTTGGTCATCATTGCAATTAATAGGAAGTAATAAAGAAAGAGAGGTTTTCACATATAAATATACTATCTTGGACATCTTTTATGATTGTGAGCACTCATAAAAAATATGACATGCTAAAAAGTTGAGAGTTGACAAACATAGTTTTACTCTCCATGCTAAAAAGAGTATGATGAATAAAAGTTGTTGAGAGTTGACAAACATAGTTTTGGTCATCGTTTCAATTAATAGGAAGTAATAAAGAAAGAGAGGTTTTCACATATAAATATACTATCTTGGACATCTTTTATGATTGTGAGCACTCATAAAAATATGACATGCTAAAAAGTTGATGTTGGACAAGCAAGACAACATAATGGGTTATGTTTTCTTATATCCGAAATAAAGTATATTGTCATGGATCATCCACATATTGAGCTTGCCATTCCCCCTCATGCTAGCCAAATTCTTTGCACCAAGTAGAGATACTACTTGTGCTTCCGAATATCCTTAAACCCAGTTTTGTCATGAGAGTCCACCATACCTACCTATGGATTGAGTAAGATCCTTCAAGTAAGTTGTCCTTGTTGCATGCAATAAAAATTGCCCTCTAAATATGTATGATTTATTAGTGTGGGGAAAATAAGCTTTATACGATCTTGTGATGTGGAAGAAATAAAAGCGACGGACTACATAATAAAGGTCCATATCACAAGTGGCAATATAAAGTGACGTTCTTTCGCATTAAGATTTTGTGCATCCAACCATAAAAGCACATGACAACCTCTGCTTCCCTCTGCGAAGGGCCTATCTTTTATTCTTGTCTTATACCTTATACAAGAGTCATCGTGATCTTCACCTTTCCTTTTTACATTTTATCCTTTGGCAAGCACATTGTGTTGGAAAGATCCTGATATATATATATCCAATTGGATGTAAGTTATCATGAACTATTATTGTTGACATTACCCTTGAGGTAAAAGGTTGGGAGGCAACACTATAAGCCCCTATCTTTCTCTGTGTCCGATTAAAACTCCATACCCATAAGTATTGCGTGAGTGTTAGTAATTGTGAAAGACTAAATGATAGTTGAGTATGTGGACTTGCTGAAAAGCTCTTATATTGACTCTTTCCGATCTTATGATAAATTGCAATTGCTTCAATGACCGAGATCATAGTTTGTTAGTTTTCAATGAAGTTTCTGATTCATACTTGACATTGTGAATAGATTGTTACTTTAGCATAAGAAATTAGATGACAATATATATATATATATATATATATATATATATATATATGTTGCTGTTATAAGAATGATCATGATGCCCTCATGTCCATATTTTATTTTATCGACACCTCTATCTCTAAACATGTGAACATATTTTTCGTTATCGGCTTCCGCTTGAGGACAAGTGAGGTCTAAGCTTGGTGGAGTTGATACATCCATTTTGCATCATGCTTTTATATCAATATTTATTGCATTATGGGCTGTTATTACACATTATGTCACAATACTTATGCCTTTTCTCTCTTATTTTACAAGGTTTACACGAAGAGGGAGAATGCCGACAGCTGGAATTCTGGGCTGAAAAAGGAGCAAATATTAGAGACCTATTCTGCACAATTCCAAAAGTCCTGAAACTGCCGGAGGCACTTTTTGGAATTAATAAAAAATACTAGCGAAAGAATCAACCAGAGGGGGCCCACACCCTGGCCACGAGGGTGGGGGCGCGCCCTACCCCCTGGGCGCGCCCCCTGTCTTGTGGGGCCCCTGGCAGGCCTCCGGTGCCCATCTTTTGCTATATGAAGTATTTCACCCTGGAAAAAATCAGGAGGAAGCTTTCGGGACGAAGCACCGCCGTCTCGAGGCGAAACCTGGGCAGAACCAATCTAGGGCTCCGGCGGAGCTGTTCTGCCGGGAAAACATCCCTCCGGGAGGGGGAAATCATCACCATCGTCATCACCATCGATCCTCTCATCGGGAGGGGGTCAACCTCCATCAACATCTTCACCAGCACCATCTCCTCTCAAACCCTAGTTCATCTCTTGTATCCGATCTTTGTCTCAAAACCTCAGATTGGTACCTGTGGGTTGCTAGTAGTGTTGATTACTCCTTGTAGTTGATGCTAGTTGGTTTATTTGGTGGAAGATCATATCTTCAGATCCTTTATGCATATTAATACCCCTCTGATTATGAACATGAATATGATTTGTGAGAAGTTACGTTTGTTCTTGAGGACATGGGAGAAGTCTTGCTATAAGTAGTCATGTGAATTTGGTATTCGTTCGATATTTTGATAAGATGTATGTTGTCTTTCCTCTAGTGGTGTTATGTGAACGTCGACTACATGAGACTTCACCATTATTTAGGCCTAGGGGAAGGCATTGGGAAGTAATAAGTAGATGATGGGTTGCTAGAGTGACAGAAGCTTAAACCCTAGTTTATGCGTTGCTTCGTAAGGGGCTGATTTGGATCCATATGTTTCATGCTATGGTTAGGTTTACCTTAATACTTCTTTTGTAGTTGCGGATGCTTACAAGAGGGGTTAATCAGAAGTGGGATGCTTGTCCAAGGAAGGGCAGTACCCAAGCACTGGTCCACCCACATATCAAATTATCAAAGTAACGAACGCGAATCATATGAGCGTGATGAAAACTAGCTTGACGATAATTCCCATGTGTCCTCGGGAGCGTTTTCCTTTATATAAGAGTTTGTCCAGGCTTGTCCTTTGCTACAAAAAGGATTGGGCCACCTTGCTGCACCTTGTTTACTTTTGTTACTTGCTACTTGTTACGAATTACCTTATCACAAAACTATCTGTTACCGATAATTTCAGTGCTTGCAGAGAATACCTTACTGAAAACCGCTTGTCATTTCCTTTTGCTCCTCATTGGTTTCGACACTCTTACTTATCAAAAGGACTACGATAGATCCCCTATACTTGTGGGTCATCACACACCTCGGTCATATTGTCGTACTGCTTACGTGAAGCCCTACGCCGGTAACTTCATCATCACCGTCACCACGCTGTCATGCTGACGAAACTCTCCCTCGGCCTCAACTGGATCAAGAGTTCGAGGTACATCACCGAGATGAACATGTGTAGATCGCGGAGGTGCCGTGCGTTCGGTACTTGGATCGGTTGGATCGCGAAGACGTTCGACTACATCAACCGCGTTACTAAATGCTTCCGCTTTCGGTCTATGTGGGTAGGTGGACACACTCTCCCCGCTCGTTGCTATGCTTCTCCTAGATACATCTTGCATGATCATAGGAATTTTTTGAAATACTATGTTCCCCAACAGAAGGGTCCGATCAAATTCACTTAGCAGAAAAAACAACTTGAAGAAATAGCAATAAGTGAATGCTGTAGAGGACTTAAACTCAAATATATATATATATATATATATATATATATATATATATATAGTCAATGAAGAACAACGACTGAAAGAGTGAAGACATTGTAAAGTTGAAGAAATTGAACAACTGAGGAATTTCAAAAACTGAAAAAAAAACTCAAATTGAAGATTTTCTACTTTTGTTGGTGGCGTGACCCACCGTATAAGAATGATGATTTTAGACGCCACATACAATTGTTGTAGGGCTCTGAGAATCAAATTCTTCATTAATTTCTTCACACTTAGAGGGTTAGTCTTCATTGATTGAAGAAAAATGTTACTTCGTGTGTTGCACATCTAAGTCATCAATTTTGCATAAGGGTTAGGATGTGTGTCCTTTTCAAAGGACATTCGAAGATTCTAAGATATTTAGCTCACACCGCAACTTGCTAAATCTCTTCTCATCCAAGGGCTTTGTGAAGATATCGGCTAGCTATTCTTCAGTCTTCACGTGCTCGATAGAGATGTCGCCCTTCAACACATGATCACGAAGAAAATGATGACGAATCTGAATGTGCTTTGTCTTCGAGTGCTGAACTGGGTTATGAGCAATCTTGATGGCACTCTCATTGTCACAGTAGAGAGGCACATTCTTCACATTGACGCCATAGTCCTTGAGGGTTTGCTTCATCCATAGCAATTGAGCACAGCACGAACCAGCAGCAATGTACTCAGCTTCAGCAGTAGAGAGTGATACGCAGTTCTGTTTCTTCGAGGACCAACAGACCAAGGATCGTCCAAGGAAATGGCATGTGCCTGATGTTGACTTGCGGTCCACACGATCACCAGCATAGTCAGAGTCTGAATATCCAATGAGATCAAAAGCCGAGCCCTTGGGATACCATAATCCAAGTGTTGGAGTGTGAGATAGATATCGAAGAATATGCTTCACAGCCTTATGGTGTGATTCCATCGGTGTAGCTTGAAAACGGGCACACATGCAAACGCTAAGCATAATATCTGGCCTAGATGCACATAGATACAATAAAGAGCCAATCATGGAGCGGTATACCTTTTGATCAAAGTCAATACCATTTTCATCAGTGCATAGATGGCCATTTGTGGGCATAGGGATTTTGACGCCTTTGCAATCTTGCATGCCGAATTTCCTCAATACATCCTTGAGGTATTTCTCCTGAGATATGAAGATGCCATTGCACTGTTGACGAATTTGAAGACCTAAGAAGAATTTCAATTCTCCCATCATAGACATTTGATATTCTTCACTCATCATATAGGCAAATTCATCGCTGTAACGTTGGTCAGTACAGCCAAAGATGATATCATCAACATATATTTGGCACACGAATAATTCATCATCATAGGTTTTGGTAAAAAGAGTTGGGTCAAGTGAACCGGGTTTGAAGCCTTTCTTCATGAGGAATTCCTTCAAAGTATCATACCACGCCCGAGGGGCCTGCTTGAGGCCATAGAGGGCCTTGTTGAGTCTGAAGACTTTGTCAGGATGCTTTGGGTCTTCAAAACCTGGGGGTTGAGAAACATATACTTCTTCCTCAAGCTTACCATTGAGTAATGCACTTTACACATCCATTTGATATAAGATGATATTATGATGGTTAGCATAAGCAAGCAATATGCGAATAGCCTCAAGTCTAGCAACAGGTACAAAAGTTTCATCGAAATCAATTCCTTTAACCTATGTGTAGCCTTGAGCTACAAGACGTGCCTTATTCCTTACCAGAAGGCCATTTTCATCTTGCTTGTTGCGGTAGATCCACTTGGTGCTGATGATATTATTCTTGCGAGGGTCTGGTCGCTTGACAAGTTCCCAGACATTGTTGAGCTCGGACTGATGTAATTCCTCTTGCATAGCTTGAATCCACTCAGGCTCCAGAAATGCCTCATCTACCTTAGTGGGCTCTGTGATAGAGACGAAAACAAAGTGCCCACAAAAGTTAGACAAATGTGAAGCTTTTGAGCGTGTGAGAGGACCTGGTGCGTTGATGTGACTGATGATTTTCTCAATCTGCACTTCATTTGCGACGCGAGGATGAGCGGGTTGACGACGAGTAATTTGCTCAGCATTTTCTTCAGAGCCATTTTCTTCAGGTGCACCAGCATGATGTTCTTCACGATCTGGAATGACTTCTTCAGCAGATTCTTCGGTAGGAATGACATCCTCAATAGCCTTGAACTTGATAGTTACCTCAGGTGACTTTTCATCTAGCACAGGAGGTAGGTGCTCTCTTTGCGAGCCATTAGTTTCATCGAACCGCACATCTACAGTTTCAACAACCTTGTGGTGAATGGTGTTGAAGACTTTGTAGGTGTGCGAGTCCTTTCCGTAACTAAGCATAAAACCTTCATGTGCTTTTGGTGCAAATTTAGAATTGTGATGAGGATCTCTAATCCAACATTTAGCACTGAAGACTTTGAAATAACTCACATTGGGTTTCTTGTCAGTGAGGAGTTCATATGCGGCCTTTTTGAAGAATTTGTGAAGATATATCCTGTTGATGATGTGGCATGCAGTATCAATTGCCTCAATCCAGAAGTGACAAGGTGTCTTGTATTCATCAAGCATAGTGCGAGCCATCTCAACAAGAGTCTTGTTCTTGCGCTCCATGACGCCATTCTGCTGAGGAGTATAGGGAGCAGATAACTCATGAGTAATACCAAGTTCATCAAGATAGTCATCAAGACCAGTATTCTTGAACTCAGTTCCATTGTCACTTCTGATGTGCTTGATCTTCACACCAAAGTTGGTTGAAGCCCTTGAGGAAAATCATTTGAAGACTTCCTGCACTTGCTTTTGCCTTTGTCAGCGTAGGTGATATGCTTCAGATGTGATGGGGATAGTGGAGCATCCATCAGTAAGCTCTTGTCACCAGTCATGTGATTTGTACATCCACTGTCGAGGACCCACTCAGTGGCTTTGGGTTGATCATCCTGCAGATGAATTAGTGCAACTTACGAACTCATATACTTCATCAGTGAAGAATATGACATCAAATTCATTAGATCAATTTCATCCAGCAATAGAACGGATAAAGCTGCATGAGGACGTGAGAAATGAGAATTCATTTCTTCATGATTAGCTTGTGTCCTTTCAAGCATATTCAGGTCTCCAGCAAATTCTTCAGACGTTTAAGCTCGTCTGGAGACCTGACCCTGCAGAAGAGATTAGTTCTTTTCTTACCACCCACATCTGGAGGGGTGGCAAAGAGTTCATCATTCTGCGAGCTCCATAAGAGAAGGGTGGCATAGAAGTCAGTCCACTCCGTTTCACATAAGAGGAGTTAGGGTAAGCATATGAATAAGCAGAGAAATTCTTCGAGGACTTATGAACATAATGGTTTGAAGAATAGTGCACATATTCATAGCCCTTAGATCTTCCCTGCGAAACAGAAGTGTTATCATGATGATGTTCATATGAGGACTTTGATCCATTTGAGGAATTTGATCCACGTGAGGAATTTGGTCCATATGAGGACTTGGATCCATATGAAGAATTTGGTCCATATGAAGAATTTGATCTGGGGTTCCTATTCTTCACAGGTGGTGTCATGATGACATTCACCTGAAGACTTTCAAGGCACCTTTTGGGAACCCAGATTTTCTTCATAGGGGAACCGTTCATGCAGTTAGTGCCAACATATCTAGAAAATACTTCACCATTCTGATTTTTGAATAGCTTATAGTTGGAGTCAAATGACTCATCATAAGAATGAGGAGATTCACATGTAAAGCCAGATAAGGTAGATGGATCTACTGGAGGTCCCTTTGCAGCAACCCATGAGGTTTTGGGATACTGCTCAGGCTTCCAGTATGTCCCATCAGCATTGAGTTTCCTATCAAATGCAATACCCTCTTTCCTAGGGTTCCTGTTGAGGATCTGCTTTTTAAGCACATCACAAAGAGCCTGATGCCCTTTGAGGCTTTTGTACATGCCTGTCATATACAATTCCTTCAGCCCTGCATCGTCATTGATACTAGCAGAATCCTCAGATGAGGAATTAGTGATAGCAGAGACAGTTGAAGAATTTGCAGCAATAGAAGCATTTGAACTTTCAGGTGAAGAATTAGCAGATTCACGTTCAATGCACTTCATACATGGTGGAATGAATTCTTCCTGAGCAGCGTTGATCTGCCGAGCAAGCTATGAATCACGTTCCTTTTGAAGGTCTTCATAACTCTCCCTTAGCTTTTCAAGATCTTGCTTTCTTTGAAGGAATTCATAAGAAAGCTACTCATGATCAGATAAGAGAGTGTTATGATGACTCTGAAGGTTATCAAACTTCGACTGAAGTCTCTGAAGATTATCAGTCAAGGTTTGAGTGCGATCCATTTCTTCACCCAACAGGTCATCGCTTCTGTCTAGCATATTTTGAACCTTTTCAAAGGCCTTTTGTTGTTTCACAACAATCTTAGCAAGTTTAGAGTAGCTTGGCTTGAGGTTTTCATCAGATTCATCCTCACTTGATTTAGAGGAGGGATATTCGAGTACCTTGGCACCCTTTGCCATGAAGCAATAGGTGGGAGCATAGTCATCATCGCCGTCGTCAGCCTTGTTGGGGAAGCCATTCTCCTCAGAGTTGAAGATGGACTTGCTGACGAACGCAGTAGCGAGGGCTAGGCTCGCCACACCAAATTCCGACTCCTCAGATGCCTCCTCTTCCTCATTTTCCTCAGATTCAGCTTCAGAGTCCATTTCCTTGCCAATGAATGCCCGAGCCTTTTTGGAGATGTTCTTCTTGTGAGATGAAGACTTCGAGGATTCTGATGATGAGGACTTTGAAGATTTCTTCTTCTTCTTTGAGTCATCAGAACTGTAATCCTTGTATTTCTTCTTCTTAGATTCCTTTTCCCACAAAGGACAATCTTGAATGTAGTGACCAGGTTTCTTGCATTTGTGGCAAGTTCTCTTCTTGTAGTCATGGGATGAGGGATCTGATCTTACGTCATCACTTCTTGAGGATTTGCCAAAGCGACCACGCCTTGAGAACTTCTGGAATTTCCTCATGAGCATTGCAAGCTCCTGGCTTAGTTCTTCAGGATCACCAAGGCTGCTACCAGAATCCTCACCTTCAGATTCAGAAACTGCCTTGGCTTTCAGGGCGCGTGATCTGCCATAGCTTGGTCCATAGAGATCTCTCTTCTCAGCAAGCTGGAACTCATGAGTTTTCAGCCTCTCGAGGATATCAGCGGGATCAAGTGACTTGTAATCCCCATGTTCTTGTATCATCAATGCAAGGGTGTCGAATGAGGAATCAAGCGATCTCAGCAATTTCTTCACCACTTCATGGTAGGTGATGTCAGTGGCACCAAGTGCTTGAAGCTCATTTGAAATGTCAGTGAGGCGATCTAAGGTTTGCTGAACATTTTCATTGTCGAGTCTTTTGAAGCGGTTGAAGAGATTGCGAAGAACGTCAACTCAAGAGCCACACTGTGTTGAGACTCCTTCATTGACCTTGGACAGCCTATCCCAGATGAGCTTAGCTGTCTCCAAAGCACTCACTCTGCCATACTGCCCTTTGCTCAGATGGCCACATATGATGTTCTTCACTTGAGAGTCGAGTTGCTTGAATCTCTTCACATCAGCAGCATTCAAGGAAGGTGAGACAGTGGGAACGCCATTCTCCACAATGTACCAGAGATCGTTGTCAATTGCCTCAAGATGCATCCGCATCTTATTCTTCCAGTAGGGGTAGTCCGTCCCGTCGAAGGTAGGATGATACGTCTCCAACGTATCTATAATTTTTGATTGCTCCATGCTATATTATCTTCTGTTTTGGACATTATTGGGCTTTATTATTCACTTTTATATTATTTTTGGGACTAACCTATTAACCGGAGGCCCAGCCCAGAATTGCTATTTTTTTTGCCTATTCCAGAGTTTCGCAGAAAAAGAATATCAAACGGAGTCCAAACGGAATGAAACCTTCGGGAACGTGATTTTCGGAACGAACATGATCCAGGAGAGTTGGACCCTACGTAAGAGAAGCTTCCAGGAGGCCACGAGGTAGGGGGCGCGCCTACCCTCTCAGGGCGCGCCCTCCACCCTCGTGGGCCCCCTGTTGCTCCACCGACGTACTTCTTCCTCCTATATATACCTACGTACCCCCAAACGATCAGATACGGAGCCAAAAACCTAATTCCACCGCCGCAACCTTCTGTACCCACGAGATCCCATCTTGGGGCCTGTTCCGGAGCTCCGCTGGAGGGGGCATCCATCACGGAGGGCTTCTACATCAACACCATAGCCTCTCCGATGAAGTGTGAGTAGTTTACCTCAGACCTTCGGGTCCATAGTTATTAGCTAGATGGCTTCTTCTCTCTTTTTGGATCTCAATACAATGTTCTCCCCCTCTCTCGTGGCGATCTATTCGATGTAATCTTCTTTTTGTGGTGTGTTTGTTGAGACCGATGAATTGTGGGTTTATGATCAAGTTTATCTATGAACAATATTTGAGTCTTCTCTGAATTCTTTTATGTATGATTGGTTATCTTTGCAAGTCTCTTCGAATTATCAGTTTGGTTTGGCCTACTAGATTGATCTTTCTTGCAATGGGAGAAGTGCTTAGCTTTGGGTTCAATCTTGCGGTGTCCTTTCCCAGTGACAGTAGGGGCAACAAGGCACGTATTGTATTGTTGCCATCGAGGATAACAAGATGGGGTTTTTATCATATTGCATGAATTTATCCCTCTACATCATGTCATCTTGCTTAAGGCGTTACTCTGTTCTTATGAACTTAATACTCTAGATGCATGCTGGATAGCGGTCGATGTGTGGAGTAATAGTAGTAGATGCAGGCAGGAGTCGGTCTACTTGTCTCGGACGTGATGCCTATATACATGATCATACCTAGATATTCTCATAACTATGCTCAATTCTGTCAATTGCTCAACAGTAATTTGTTCACCCACCGTAGAATACTTATGCTCATGAGAGAAGCCACTAGTGAAACCTATGGCCCCCGGGTCTATCTTCATCATATCAATCTTCCAACACTTAGTTATTTCCTTTGCTTTTTATTTTGCTTTTATTTTACTTTGCATCTTTATCACAAAAATACCAAAAATATTATCCTATCATATCTCACTCTCGTAAGTGACCGTGTAGGGATTGACAACCCCTTATCGCGTTGTTGCGAGGATTTATTTGTTTTGTGTAGGTGCGAGGGACTCGCGCGTAGCCTCCTACTGCATTGATACCTTGGTTCTCAAAAACTGAGGGAAATACTTACGCTACTTTGCTGCATCACCCTTTCCTCTTCAAGGGAAAACCAACGCAGTGCTCAAGAGGTAGCATATGACACCCAGTAGAGACCTTGATCATACGTGCAGTCGACATAACTAAAACTCCAGGTGGTTAAACCAAAATCACATAGAACAAGGGAGTACCTCGCTCTGATACCAATTGAAAGTGCGTTAAGTTGACTAGAGGGGGGTGAATAGGTGATTTTTATGAATTCTTTACTAAGAAATTTCAGGGTGAGGAAATTCCTAGGCAAAGAACTACTAGTAGCGGAATAAGTACTCAGATGCATACATAACAGAACAGACGCATAGACATCATGATGAAATGGAAGCGAATACAGAGTACAGAAAGCATAACACAGGATAAGCAAGCTAAAGACAAACAGACTGAAGAAATTGAACTAAGGAAATTGAGAAAGTCTTCAGTCAAAGTCTTCAAACAGTAACAATCAGGTTGACAACACAATAATGAGGAAATGGAAGGGTTGAGGAAATAGAACCAGATAGCTCGGTGAAGACAGTGATTTGGTAGACCAGTTCCAACTGTTGTGACAGTTGTACGACTGGTTGGAGCGGCTAGGTATTTAAACCTGAGGACACACAGTCCTCACCGTAATCTCCTTGAGCTAAGGTCACACAGACCAAGCCCAATCACTGGTGGTAAGTCTTCAGGTGACTTCCAAACCTTCACAAACTCGGTCACTCGGCGATCCACAATTTCCTCTTGGATGCTCTAGACCATGACGCCTAACCGTCTGGAAGATGCACAGTCTTCAAAGGTAACAAGCGTCGGATCCACACAGGAACAATCTCTTCAGTGATGCTCAATCACTTTGGGTTTGTAGGTGTTTGGGTTTGGGTTTTCCTCACTTTGATTCTCGCTCAAAGTCCTCGGAGGATGGGATGCTCACAATTGACAAGTGTCAGTTTCTCTCAGAGCAGCCAACCAGCTAGTGGTTGTAGGGGGCGGCTATTTATAGCCTAGGGAGCAGCCCGACATGATAAGACATAGATGCCCTTCAATGATATGACCGTTAGGTGGGTAGATATTTTGGGACAGCTGGCGTATAGCACAGCAACGGTCGGAAAGTTGACTATCAAATTCCTCAGGGCTATCATGTTCCTCACTTGTAGGCAATCCGCACTGGTGAATTCCTAACTCCTCAGTCAGAACAAATTCCTCAGAGACCAGAAGATCTTCGTCTCTGTCACTGAAGAAATTGACTGAACTGTATGAGATTTCCAATGGCTTCACTCGAAAGGATTGGGTAGGTGTAGGATTTTGAGATGAGCATCACTTGGAAACTTTTCCTTAGTTTTTCCTCGACCCCCTTTAACAGTACGATGTTTCCTATGACTCAACAAAGAGGAAATGAAACTATGAAAACAAAAGTCTTCGCGCTTCATATTCCTCACATGAATATTAAGTCTTCACGGTCACACCAATTTCTTCACTTTCAAACTCTTTAGAAAGCCAAAGTCTTCAGTTGAAGACATTCATTTTTAGGGGTCGACTTTCTCTGTAAATACCAAACTCCTCATAGACTTATAGACCTGTTTACACTCACAAACACATTAGTCCCTTAACCTATAAGTCTTCAATACACCAAAATCACTAAGGGGCACTAGATGCACTTACAAATAAGGAGAAGGGCTTTCGGGACGGAGCACCGCCGTCCCGAGGCGGAACTTGGGCAGGAGCACTTTCGCCCTCCGGCGGAGCGATTCCGCCGGGGGAACTTCCCTCCCAAAGGGGGAAATCATCGTCATCACCAACAACTCTCCCATCTTGGGGAGGGCAATCTCCATCAACATCTTCAACAGCACCATCTCATCTCAAATCCTAGTTCATCTCTTGTATTCAATCTTGTTACCGGAACTATAGATTGGTGCTTGTGGGTAACTAGTAGTGTTGATTACATCTTGTAGTTGATTACTATATGGTTTATTTGGTGGAAGATTATATGTTCAGATCCATTATGCTATTTAATACTCCTCTGATCATGAACATGTTTATCATTTGTGAGTAGTTACTTTTGTTCTTGAGGTCACGGGACAAATCATGTTGCAAGTAATCATGTGAATTTGATATGTGTTCGATATTTTGATAGTATGTATGTTGTGATTCCCTTAGTGGTGTCATGTGAATGTCGACTACATGACACTTCACCATATTTTGGCCCTAAGGGAATGCATTGTGGAGTAGCAATTAGATGATGGGTTGCGAGAGTGACAGAAACTTAAACCCCAGTTTATGCACTATTCCGTAAGGGACCGATTGGATCCTAGAGTTTAATGCTATGGTTAGAATTTATTCTTAATACTTTTCTCGTAGTTGCGGATGCTTGCGGGAGGGTTAATCATAAGTAGGAGGTTTGTTCAAGTAAGAACAACACCTAAGCACCGGTCCACCCACATATCAAATTATCAAAGTAGCGAACACAAATCAAACCAACATGATGAAAGTGACTAGATGAAATTCCCGTGTACCCTCAAGAACGCTTTGCTTATCATAAGAGACCGTTTTGGCCTGTCCTTTGCCTCAAAAGAATTGGGCTACCTTGCTGCATACTTATTGCTCTATCGCTACTTGCTCGTTACAAATTATCTTGCTATCAAACTACCCGTTACTTAAAATTTCAGCACTTGCAGACATTACCTTACTAAAAACTACTTGTCATTTCCTTCTGCTCCTCGTTGGGTTCGACACTCTTACTTATCGAAAAGAGCTACAATTGATCCCCTATACTTGTGGGTCATCAAGGCTATTTTCTGGCGCCGTTGCTGGGGAGTGAAGCGCCTTTGGTAAGTGGAATTCGGTAAGGAAACATTTATATAGTGTGCTGAAATTTAGTGTCACTTGTTACTATGGAAAACAATACTTTGAGGGGTTTGTTCGGGGTATCTTCACCTCGTCCGGAACCACAATTAGCTACCCCTCAACCTACTGCACCTACTTAAAATATTGAATATGAAATTCCTTCGGGTATGATAGAACAACTGCTAGCTAATCCTTATGCAGGAGATGGAACAGAACATCCTGATATGCACTTGATTTATGTGGAACAAATTTGTGGATTGTTTAAGCTTGCAGGTCTACCCCGAGATGAGGTGATGAAAAAGGTTTTCCCTTTATCTTTGAAGGGAAAAGCATTGGCATGGTATATGCTATGCGATGATATTGGATCATGGAATTGGAATCGATTGAAATTGGAGTTCCACCAAAAAAATTATCCTATGCATCTAGTTCATCGTGATCGAAATTATATATATAATTTTTGGCCTCGTGAAGGAGAAAGTACCGCTCTAGCTTGGGGGAGGCTTAAGTCAATGTTATATTCCTGCCCGAATCATGAGCTCTCAAGAGAAATTATTATCCAGAACTTTTATGCTCAAACCATGCTTGATACTTCGTGTGCTAGTTCTTTTATGAAGAAGACTATTGAATTCCGGTGGGATCTTTTGGAAAGAATTAAACGCAACTCTGAAGATTGGGAACTCGACGAAGGTAAAGAGTCGGGTATTAAACTTAAGTATGATTCTGTTAAATCATTTATGGATACCGATGCTTTTCAAAAGTTTAGCACTAAATACGGGCTTGACTCTGAGATAGTAGCATCCTTTTGTGAATCATTTGCTACTCATGTTGAACTCCCTAAAGAGAAGTGGTTTAAATATCACCCACCTATGAAATAAGAAATTAAAAACCCAGTACCAATTAAGGAAGAAACCATACTTTATAATGTTGATCCAGTTGTCCCTTCTGCTTATATTGAGAAACCACCTTTCCCTGTTAGGAAAAGGAACATGCTAAAGTTTCAACTATGGTTAACAAAAGCTTTGTTAGAACACCTCAACCCGATGAACAAATTAAAGTAGAACCTAGCATAGCTATGGTTAAAGATCTCTTGGAAGAAGACATGGATGGGCATGTTATTTATTTCTATGAAGAAGCTGCTAGAATTGCTAAACCTGATAAAAGAGATAATCATAGACCTATTGTTGGCATGCCTGTCATCTCAGTTAAAATAGGAGATCACTGTTATCATGGTTTATGTGACATGGGTGCTAGTGTGAGTGCTATTCCTTACACTTTATATCGAGAAATTATGGAAGACATAGCACCTGCTGAGATAGAAGAAATAGATGTTACTATTAAACTTGCTAATAGTGACACCATATCACCAATTGGGATTGTTAGAGATGTTGAAGTCTTGTGTGGGAAAATAAAATACCCTACTGATTTCCTTATTCTTGGTTCCCCACAAGATGACTTATGTCCCATTATTTTTGGTAGACCTTTCTTGAACACAGTTAATGCTAAGATAGATTGTAAGAAACAAACTGTCGGTGTTAGTTTTGGTGATGAGTCTCACGAGTTTAATTTTTCCAAGTTTAGTAGAAAACTTCATGAAAAAGAATTGCCTAGTAAGGATGAATTAATTGGTCTTGCTTCTATTGCTGTGCCACCTACTGATCCTTTAGAACAATATTTGCTAGACCATGAAAATGATTTACATATGCATGAAAGAAATGAAATAGATAAGATTTTCTTTGAACAACATCCTCTACTTAAACACAATTTTCCTATTGAAACTCTAGGAGGTCCTCCTCCACCTAAAGGTGATCCTGTGTTTGAATTAAAACAATTGCCCGACATTTTGAAATATGCTTACCTTGATGAAAAGAAGATATATCCTGTTATTATCAGTGATAACCTTTCAGAACATGAAGAAGAAAGATTATTGAAAGTTCTAAGGAAGCACCGAGCTGCTATTAGATATACTCTTGATGATTTAAAGGGCATTAGTCCCACTCTATGTCAGCACAAAATTAATATGGAACCCGATGCTAAACCAGTTGTTGATCACCAACGTCGGTTAAATCCGAAGATGGAAGAGGTGGTAAGAACGGAAATATTAAAACTTCTGGAAGCAGGTATAATTTATCCTATAGCTGATAGTAGATGGGTAAGTCATGTTCATTGTGTCCCTAAGAAAGGAGGTATTACTATTGTTCCTAATGATAAGAATGAACTTATTCCACAAAGAATTGTTACAGGCTATAGAATGGTAATTGATTATAGATAATTAAACAAAGCAACTAGAAAAGATCATTACCCTTTGCCTTTTATTGATCACATGCTTGAAAGATTATCTAAGCACACACACTTTTGCTTCCTTGATGGATACTCTGGCTTTTCACAAATACCTGTTTCTCAACCTGATCAAGAAAAGACCACTTTTACTTGTCCCTTTGGAACCTATGCTTATAGACGTATGCCTTTTGGTTTATGTAATGCACCTGCTACCTTTCAAAGATGTATGACTGCTATATTCTCTGATTTTTGTGAAAAGATTGTTGAGGTTTTCATGGATGACATTTCTGTTTATGGGAAGTCTTTTGATGATTGTTTAAGAAATCTGGATCGAGTTTTGCAGAGCTGTGAACAAACAAATCTTGTCTTGAATTGGGAGAAGTGCCACTTTATGGTTAATGAATGCATTGTCTTGGGTCATAAAATTTCTGAAAGAGGTATTGAAGTGGACGAAGCTAAGGTTGATGCAATTGAGAAAATGCCATGTCCCAAGGACATCAAAGGTATTCGTAGTTTCCTAGGTCATGCTGGTTTCTATAGGAGATTTATCAAAGACTTCTCTAAAATTTCTAGGCCTCTTACTAGTCTTTTGCAAAAGGATATTCCCTTTGTGTTTGATGATGATTGTTTAGAAGCCTTTGAAACACTCAAGAAAGCCTTAATTTCTGCACCTATTGCTCAACCACCTGATTGGAACTTGCCTTTTGAAATTATGTGTGATGCTAGTGATTATGCTGTTGGTGTTGTTCTAGGACAAAGAGTTGATAAGAAATTGAATGTTATTCATTATGCTAGTAAAACTCTAGACAGTGCTCAAAGAAATTATGCTACTACTGAAAAAGAATTCTTAGCAGTGGTGTTTGCTTGTGATAAATTTAGATCCTATATTGTTGATTCCAAAGTAACTGTTCACACAGACCATGCTGCTATTAAATATCTTATGGAAAAGAAAGATGCTAAACCTAGACTTATTTGTTGGATTCTCTTGTTACAAGAATTTGATTTACATATCATTGATATAAAAGGAGTTGAGAACCCCGTAGCTGATAACTTGTCTAGGCTTGGAAATGTGCTTGATGACCCACTACCTATTGATGATAGTTTTCCTGATGAGTAGTTAGCTGCAATAAATGTTGCTAATAGTACTCCTTGGTATGCTGACTATGCTAATTACATTGTTGCTAAATATTTAGCACCTAGCTTTACATACCAACAAAAGAAAAAATTCTTCTATGATTTAAGACATTACTTTTGGGATGACCCACATCTTTATAAAGAAGGAGTAGATGGTATTATTAGATGTAGTGTACCTGAGCATGAACAGGGATAAATCCTACGGAAATGTCACTCTGAAGCTTATGGAGGGCATCATGCTGGAGATAGAACTGCTCATAAGGTATTGCAGTCTGATTTTATTGGCCTACTCTCATCAAGGATGCCTGTAAGTATGACTCTTCTTGTGATGAATGCCAAAGAATAGGTAATAACGGTAAGCGTCAAGAAATTCCTATGAATTATTCACTTGATGTTGAACCATTTGATGTATGGGGATTTTATGACATGGGACCTTTTCCTTCCTCTAATGGGTATACACATATTTTGGTTGTTGTTGATTATGTTACTAAATGGGTAGAAGCTATTCCAACCAGTAGTGCTGATCACAACACCTCTATTAAAATGCTTAAGGAAGTTATTTTCCCAAGGTTTGGAGTCCCTAGATATTTAAGGACTGATGGTGGTTCACACTTTATTCATGGTACTTTCCGTAAAATGCTTGCCAAGTATGATGTTGATCATAGAATTGCATCACCCTATCAACCTCAGTCTAGTGGTCAAGTTGAACTTAGCAATAGAGAAATAAAATTAATTTTGCGAAAGACTGTCAATAAGTCCAGGAAGAATTGGTCTAAGAAATTAGATCAGCACTTTGGGCTTATAGAACAACATATAAAAATCATATGGGCATGTATCCTTATAAAATGGTTTATGTAAAATCTTGTCATTTGCCTCTTGAGTTAGAACATAAAGCATATTGGGCAGTTAAAGAACTCAACTATGATTTCAAACTTGCTGGTGAAAAGAGGTTATTTGATATAAGCTCATTAGATGAATGGAGAACCCAAGCTTATGAAAATGCAAAATTATTCAAAGAAAAAGTTAAAAGATGGCATGAAAAGAGAATTCAAAAGCGTGAGTTTAAAGTCAGAGAATATGTTCTTTTGTACAACTCTCGTTTTAGATTCTTTGCAGGAAAGGTCCTCTCAAAATGGGAAGGCCCATATGTTATCGAGGAGGTTTACCGGTCTGGAGCCATCAAAATAAATAATTCCGAAGGTACTAACCCGAAGGTTGTCAATGGGCAATGAGTAAAGCATTATATCTTAGGTATGCCTATTAATGTTGAAAGTAATATTATCCAAACTTTGACACCGGAAGAACACATAAAAGAGTCCTTCCGGAACACTCCAGAATCGTGAAAATAAGGAGGTACGTGATACGGTAAGTAAACGGACTCCGAAAAATCCGCAAAAATAATTTTTATCAGTTTTGGAATATTTTAGAATTTTGGAAATAAAGAAACTTCCAGGAAGCGTCCCCTGGTGGGAACATGTGGGTTGTGCCCACCTGGGACACCTCCCGTACTCCGTTTTTCTTCTGTATGCTTGTCCTCCAAGATAAAAAAATCTATATATACTTCTCGAACCTGTTAACCACCATATCGCGAAGAAATCCTCTGTTCTCTTTTCTTGCTATTTCCGGTCAGATTTATCAAGCCAGGCATCATGTCTTCCTGCTCCTCCAACAACATGGAAGAAGATGCTTGGCTGATGAAGATCGAGGCGAAGAGGGAGGAGCCTACGGACGCCGTCAAGGGAAACAAGGGCAAGGAAGCTACCGTAGATCCATCCCCGGTGGCAGCGCAAGCACTGCTGGCCGAAAAGGAGGAAGAAGATATCCTTAAGCCCTACCTTACTCACCTTACTCACCTTACTCCTGCTGAGATTGAAGCTTTTCGCGTCATTGAAATAGTTCGCATACAAAATAAGTATCTCACTCGCGAAAATATTTTGCATCAAGAGCATATCACCTATCTCCGGAGCGTCATCCGTCGGTTGGAGAATCTCTTGATCCTTAAGGATGGGATCGCTTCTTCACCACCACCATCTTCTTCACCACCAAAGGAGAACTGAGTATCGGGTATGGGCACTCCCCTTGGCTTCCGCCAAGCTTGGGGGAGGTGCCCAGGTATCGTATCATCCCACTATCTTTTTGCTTTTACTTATCTTAATTCGATCTGTTTGCTTTAGATGAAATGAAGTTAGTTTGATCCATTCTTATTTGAGAGTTTTCTTAGTGATCTATCATTGTAATCGTGTGCAAGTTATATAATAAAGTTTACTTTGAGTTTTTGCTTTCTTTACTTTCATGTTGCAAATAAAGAAAAGAAAAGAAACAAAAGAAAAAGAGAAAAGAAATAAATAAAGAAAGGAAACAAATCAATAGATCATATACTAATCCTATGGTAGGTGATGGCACCACATAAGGTAAAGTATAAGTAGAAAATTTTATTAGAGATTGACAAACATAGCATTAGTCAATGATGCAACTCATGAAATAATTAATAAGGGAAGAGAAGATTCACATATAAATATACTATCCTAGAAATCTTTTGTGATTGTGAGCCCTCATCAAAATATTATATGCCAAAATTGTTGACCTTGGACAAGGAAGACAACTTAATGGTTTATGTTTGTTTATATTCACATAGAAGTCATATTGTCATAGATCCTTCAACATGTGGTGCTTGCCCCTATCTTTGCTAGCCAAAAATTCCACACCAAGTAGAGATACTACTTGTGCTTCCAAAAACCCTTAAACCCAAATCTTTTTCAAGTGTCCACCATACCTACCTAGGGATTGAGCAAGATCCCTCAAGTAAGTTTTCATCGGTGCAAAAATGCAATAAAAATTGCTTCTAAATATGTGATATCATTTAGGGTAAGAGAAAATTGAGCATTGTACGAACTTGGATGACAAAGAATAAAAGCGATAGACTGCATAATAAAGGTTGTCATCTTAAGGGGCAATACAACATGACGTTCTCTTGCACTAAGGGATTGAGCATGCAAACAAATAAGCGCATGGCAACCTCTGCTTCCCTCTGTGAAGGGCATATCTTTTACTTTCATGTATTTACTTTTATGCAAAGAGTCAAAGTTTACGTTCTATTCCCTTTTATTTTTCTCTTTTGGCAAGCATCATGTGGTGAGGAAAGATCTAGGCACATATGTCCAGTTGAATATAGAGAGCATGAGTTATTATTGTTGACATCACCCTTGAGGTGAGTATGTTGGGAGGCGAAACTATAAGCCCCTATCTTTCTATGTGTCCGGTTGAAACGTTTAGATCATGTGTACAAGGTGAGTGTTAGCAATCATAGAAGACTATATGATGGTTGAGTATGTGGACTTGCCTAAAGGCTCTGACACGTGGCTCTTCCTGAAAAGATGATGAATTGTAGTTGCAAAGTTGATTGAGAGAGTTTTTGCTTCATACTTCGATTATGTGATGAACTGTTACTTATTCATGAGAGGTGTATGATAAAAGTTCTATGATAAGAGTCTTATGTTTAAATTTGTTGCTGTTATAATAATCAACATGATGCCTCTATGTCCGTATTTTGTTTTTATCGACACCTCTCTCTCAAAGCACGTGGACATGTTTTTCGATCTCGGTTTTCGCTTGAGGACAAGCGAGGTCTAAGCTTGCGGGAGTTGATACGTCCATTTTGCATCATGTTTTCTTACTGTTATTTATAATTTTTTATCCATAATAATGCTTTTTGGGGTAATTCTAATGTCTTTCCTCTCATAATTTGTAAGGTACACACCAAGAGGGAGAATTCCGGCAGCTGGAAATCTGGACCTGAAAAAGCTACGTTAGGCTAATCCTGCACAACTCCAAACAAGCTGAAACTTCACGGAGATATTTTATGGAATATTTAAGAATTATTGGAGCAAATAACTACCAGAGGGGTGATACGTCTCCAACGTATCTATAATTTATGAAGTATTCATGCTATTATATTATCCATCTTGGATGTTTAATGGGCTTTACTATGCACTTTTATATTATTTTTGGGACTAACCTATTAACCCAGAGCCCAGTGCCAGTTTTTGTTTTTTCTCTCCTTGTTTTAGTGTTTCGCAAAAAAGGAATATCAAACGGAGTCCAAACGGAATGAAACCTTCGGGAGCGTGATTTTTGGAACGAACGTGATCCAGGAGACTTGGAGCTGAAGTCAGAGAAGCTTCGAGGTGGCCACGAGGCAGGGAGGCGCGCCTGCCCCCCTGGGCGCGCCCCCCACCCTCGTGGGCCCCTCGTGGCTCCCCTTACCGACTTCTTTCGCCTATATATATCCATATACCCTAAAAACATCGAGGAGCAGAATAGATCGGGAGTTCTGCCGCCGCAAGCCTCTGTAGCCACCAAAAACCAATCGGGACCCTGTTCCGGCACCCTGCCGGAGGGGGGGTCCCTCACCGGTGGCCATCTTCATCATCCCAGCGCTCTCCATGACGAGGAGGGAGTAGTTCACCCTCGGGGCTGAGGGTATGTACCAGTAGCTATGTGTTTGATCTCTCTCTCTCTCTCTCTCTCTCGTGTTCTTGATTCGGCACGATCTTGATGTATCGCGAGCTTTGCTATTATAGTTGGATCTTATGATGTTTCTCCCCCACTACTCTCTTGTAATGGATTGAGTTTTCCCTTTGAAGTTATCTTATCGGATTGAATCTTTAAGGATTTGAGAACACTTGATGTATGTCTTGCATGTGCTTATCTGTGGTGACAATGGGATATCGCGTGATCTACTTGATGTATGTTTTGGTGATCAACTTGCGGGTTCAGTGACCATGTGAACTTATGCATAGGGGTTGGCACACGTTTTCGTCTTGACTCTCCGGTAGAAACTTTGGGGCACTCTTTGAAGTTCTTTGTGTTGGTTTGAATAGATGAATCTGAGATTGTGTGATGCATATCGTATAATCATGCCCGCGGATACTTGAGGTGACATTGGAGTATCTAGGTGACATTAGGGTTTTGGTTGATTTGTATCTTAAGGTGTTATTCTAGTATGAACTCTGTGATAGATTGAACGGAAATAATAGCTTCATGTTATTTTACTACGGACTCTTGAATAGATCGATTAGAAAGGATAACTTTGAGGTGGTTTCGTAAACTACAATAATCTCTTCGTTTGTTCTCCGCTATTAGTGACTTTGGAGTGACTCTTTGTTGCATGTTGAGGGATAGTTATATGATCCAATTATGTTATTATTGTTGAGATAACTTGCACTAGTAAAAGTATGAACCCTAGGCCTTGTTTCAACGCATTGCAATACCGTTTGTGCTCACTTTTATCATTAGTTACCTTGCTGTTTTTATATTTTCAGATTACAAAAACCTATATCTACCATCCATAATGCACTTGTATCACCATCTCTTCGCCGAACTAGTGCACCTATACAATTTACCATTGTATCGGGTGTGTTGGGGACCCAAGAGACTCTTTGTTATTTGGTTGCAGGGTTGCTTGAGAGAGACCATCTTCATCCTACACCTCCCACGGATTGATAAACCTTAGGTCATCCACTTGAGGGAAATTTGCTACTGTCCTACAAACCTCTGCACTTGGAGGCCCAACAACGTCTACAAGAAGAAGGTTGTGTAGTAGACATCAAGGGGGCCCACCAGGTGGGCACAACCCACCTGGGCGCGCTAGGGAGCCCAGGCGCGCCCTGGTGGGTTGTGCCCTCCTCGGCCCACCTCCGGTGCCCATCTTATGGTATATAAGTCATTTTTACCTAGAAAAAAAGGAGAAGGGATTTCAGGACGGAGCACCGCCGTCTCGAGGCGGAACTTGGGCAGGCGCACTTTTGCCCTCCGGCGGAGCGATTCCGCCAGGGGAACTTCCCTCCCGGAGGGGGAAATCATCGTCATCACCAACAACTCTCCCATCTTGGGGAGGGCAATCTCCATCAACATCTTCAACAGCACCATCTCATCTCAAACCCTAGTTCATCTCTTGTATTCAATCTTGTTACCGGAACTATAGATTGTTGCTTGTGGGTAACTAGTAGTGTTGATTACATCTTGTAGTTGATTACTATATGGTTTATTTGGTGGAAGATTATATGTTCAGATCCATTATGCTATTTAATACTCCTCTGATCATGAACATGTTTATCATTTGTGAGTAGTTACTTTTGTTCTTGAGGTCACGGGAGAAATCATGTTGCAAGTAATCATGTGAATTTGATATGTGTTCAATATTTTGATAGTATGTATGTTGTGATTCCCTTAGTGGTGTCATGTGAGCGTCGACTACATGACACTTCACCATATTATGGGCCTAAGGGAATGCGTTGTGGAGTAGCAATTAGATGATGGGTTGCGAGAGTGACAGAAACTTAAACCCCCGTTTATGCGCTATTCCGTAAGGGACCGATTGGATCCTAGAGTTTAATGCTATGGTTAGAATTTATTCTTAATACTTTTCTCATAGTTGTGGATGCTTGCGGGAGGGTTAATCATAAGTAGGAGGTTTTTTCAAGTAAGAACAGCACCTAAGCACCGGTCCACCCACATATCAAATTATCAATGTAGCGAACACAAATCAAACCAACATGATGAAAGTGACTAGATGAAATTCCCGTGTACCCTCAAGAACGCTTTGCTTATCATAAGAGACCGTTTTGGCCTGCCATTTGCCTCAAAAGGATTGGGCTACCTTGCTGCATACTTATTGCTACTATCGCTACTTGCTCATTACAAATTATCTTGCTATCAAACTACCCGTTAATTACAATTTCAGCACTTGCAGACATTACCTTACTAAAAACTACTTGTCATTTCTTTCTGCTCCTCGTTGGGTTCGACACTGTTACTTATTGGAAAGAGTTACAATTGATCCCCTATACTTGTGGGTCATCAATCGAACTTTGTAGTCACGTGGTTAGAGAAGATCCAGTTTTTATTCCTCAGTTCGGGCTAAATCACCCAATTAGTATTTAGATGTAGCGACCAGACCTCAGAATGTCAAGTCTCTGTGCATCAGTGTCATCCCTGGATCAGTAATGCTGACACGCACAGTACTCGAAGGATTTATAACAGAGTAGCAATCACACACTTATTACATCGAATGTCTCAAAAGAGAACTTAATACAATAAATATGGCTTAAGGCCATCTAAAAACGATAACAGAAGAAGACTTGGAAGATAAGTGAGTCCATCAACTCCAACGGCATCATTGAGTATAGAACCATGACCTAAGGCACCTTACTCGTCGTTGAAAAGTCTGCAACATGAAACGTTGCAGCCCGAAAACGGGTCAGCACATGGAATATGCTGGCAATGTAACACATAGAGGGTAATGAACAGAATAATGCTATACTACATGCATATTTGGCTGGTGGAAAGCTCTATGGTTACAGTTTTGCGAAAAAGCCAATTTTTCCCTACTGCAAAGGAATAAATTTTATTTAACTATCATGGTGGTTGTTAAATATTGAGAATGGGTGACACCATCTCAATCCCAATTAAGTTTCAACATTAATCCCAACAAAATTAATTAAAGTAACTTGATGAGATTCACATGATAATCCAAGTACTAGATACTCAAGTTGTCCATAACCGGGGACACGGCTAACCATGATTAGTTTATACACTCTGCAGAGGTTTGCGCACTTTTCCCCACAAGACTCGATCTCCTCCATTGGGATTCTCGCACTACATGATGTTTGAGAAACGGATGACCGAGACATAGTCTTTCAGAAGCGTTTGCACCTTACGATAGGGTAGACAGTACCACCTATAACCCCTACATCTGCTAGTCTACCACTTTAAGAGTTCACACAACTTAATCAACTATGCTAGAGCCCATAATAGCTTGTGGCTGCACACGGAAGTTTCTAGCATGAATAATCTCATGATCCCTTTGAGCCTGGGTGGCGGTCCATCAAAAACAGGCAATCGCTGGAATACACAGGTGCCTCAATCCACCCAGATGTGTGTTTACGTAGCCACCTTAAATTGAACCATTAATTAACAATCTCACATCTGTCATGGATACACTCACCCAATCCACGTCTACTAGCATAGCATAGCAATATAAGCAAACGTAGAAGTAACTCCCAAGGGTTTGGTAATAAACAGGGCAATAGGTTCTACCTCATCAGCTACTTCCCAACCCACAATTTAATCCGATCCTAATCATGCAATTGTTTGAGGATTGATCTAATGCAATAAAACTGGGTATGAAAAGAGGTATGATCAAAGTGTTACTTGCCTTGCTGATGATCCGTGAAACCTAGGGATTCGAAGGAGCAAGCGGCGCACTCCGGGTACTCTATCACAAACAAACAAGGATACAATAAGTACTCGTCTAATGCACAGGTAAAACTCAAATAAGAGATCTAACCAGAAAGTTCAACTTAAGAACTCCGGTTTGCAAAAAGAATCAAATCAAACGAAGCAACGAAAGTCAAACGGCGAAAGAAACAAGCTTCATTTACTAATCTAGACCTAAGTCAAATTTTACAGTAGCAAAAACTTGTTTGAGTTCATTAAACAGAAAGAGGGTTTCGAGACGAAACTCTAGGCACTTGAATCGTCTGATTCCGACAAACGAGCGAAAAGTTAAACCAAAACGAAAAACAGATCGGAAATCGCGATCAGAAATAATCGCGGAAAATCCGAGAAAAAGAAAAACCGATGAACAGTTTAACGAACGGACGTTCGTTAACTGTAACTAAACGATGAACGCGTTCGTTAAAACGAACGAACGAGCGAACGCTCGCTAAATAAGAAAACCGGAAAAAACGATCTAAAAAACCTAGGGTTTTCTAAAAAACCGAATCGGTTTTCTTTAGAAAACCAGGCAGCGGGCGACTACCTCGGCTCGGGGCTCCGGCGAAGTCCGGCGGCTCCGACGGGGCGACGGGAGGCGGCGTGGCTGCGGGTTCGGTGGCGGGGTGAGGGGCGGCGGCGGCGGCAATTTAAGGAGGGGGCGCGGCTTGGGGAAGGGGGCGCCTCGGGAGGCGTGCTCCTCCCGGACTCGGGCGGCGGCGGCGGCCTCCGATCCGGAGACGGTGGCGGGAGGCGGTGGCGCGGGCGGGCCGGCGTGGTTCAGTTGGGCTTCGGCCCAGTCGGGCGCGCGGGAGTTTAAAAAAAAACAATTCCGCCGAGACTAAGAAAAATTCTAGAAAATAAAATAAAATTCTAAAAATGCCAAAATAAAATTTTTCACCGTCTAAATAAAATATTTAGAACAAGATGAACAATTTCTTGGCCCTAAAATGCAATTTTGAAAAACGTGCAATTTTCCTAAATTCAAATAAAATAGCAAAACTCCAAATAAAATAAGATTTGATTTTTTTTATTAAATCCTCAATATTTCTTATTTTTGGGAAAGTCATTTTATTCCCTCTCTCTTATTTTTATAAATGAAATAATTTAAGATAGAATAAATAAAATCAAATGATCCTATTTTCAAAATTTGAGAAAACCCAAATATGAAAATAATGAAATCCCCAACTCTCTCGGTGGGTCCTTGAGTTGCGTAGAATTTCTAGGATCAAACCAAAAATGCAATAAAATATGATATGCAATGATGATCTAATGTATAACATTCCAAATTGAAAATTTGGGATGTTACAAACCTACCCTCCTTAAGATGAATCTCGCCCTCGAGATTCGGTTGGCTAGAAAATAGGTGAGGGTGGTCCTTCCGTAGATCTTCCTCTCGCTCCCAGGTGGCTTCATCCTCGGTATGGTGGCTCCATTGAACTTTGTATGGTCCTACAAAATGTGGCGCTAACTTTCCCTTAACTCCAAAGCGCTTAACTCCCCGAAGTGGAGATACACGAAGATAAACTCTGTCTCCGATTTCGTAAACTGTCTCCTTACGTTTTGAATCCGCATAGCTCTTCTGTCTGGATTGGGCTACCTTGAGCCTATCGCGAATCAACTTCACCTTCTGTTCAGACTCCTTAATCAAATCTGGTCCAAACAACTGGCGGTCTCCAACTTCGTCCCATAACAATGGTGTTCTACACCTCCTTCCGTACAAAGCTTCGAAAGGGTCCATCTTCAAAGTGGATTGATAACTGTTGTTGTAAGAGAACTCTGCATATGGCAAGTTATCGTCCCAACTAGATCCATAATCTAGCGCACAAGCTCTCAGCAGGTCCTCCAGAATCTGATTGACTCTCTCGGTCTGTCCATCTGTCTGTGGATGAAAGGCTGTACTGAATTCTAGCCTGGTACCCAAAGTTTCATGTAACTGATGCCAGAACTTTGAGGTAAACTGGGTTCCTCTATCTGATACAATGCTCCTCGGAAATCCATGCAGACATACGATTCTAGTCATGTATATCTTTGCCAACTTAGCACTGGTATAAGTGGTCTTCACTGGGATGAAATGAGCTACCTTCGTCAAACGATCGACTACAACCCATATTGAGTCATAGCCTGAACGAGTCCTGGGCAATCCCGTGATAAAATCCATGCCTAGTTTATCCCACTTCCATTCGGGTATCGGCAATGGCTGTAGCAATCCTGCTGGCTTCTGATGCTCTGCCTTCACTCTCTGACATACATCACAAACTGCTACATACTCCGCAATATCCTTCTTCATTCCGGTCCACTAGAAAGTATCCTTCAAATCCAAATACATCTTGGTATTTCCTGGGTGAATCGAATACGGCGAGTCATGAGCCTCCTGCAGAATCAACTTCCTGATCTCCGGGTCATTAGGCACATAAACGCGGTCCTCAAACCATAAGGTATCGTGCTCGTCCTCACGAAATCCCTTGGCTTTTTATTTGCTCATCCTTTACTTTATTCCGGCAATCTCCTTGTCCGTCTTCTGAGCTTCTCTGATCTTATCCATCAGAGTAGATTGTATCTCCAATGCTGCAACATAGCCTCTCGGAACTATTTCCAAACATAGCTCGCGAAGATCCTCGGCTAATTCCTTCGGTAACTCTCCGGTCATGAGTGTGTTGACATGGCTCTTGCGGCTCAACGCATCTGCTACTACGTTAGCCTTTCCGGGGTGATAATGCAATCTCATATCATAATCCTTTATGAGCTCCAACCATCTCCTTTGCCTGAGATTCAACTCCTTCTGCGTGAAGATGTATTTCAAACTCTTGTGATCCGTGTACACCTCACAGTGGTTTCCGATGAGAAAATGACTCCATGTCTTCAACGCATGTACTACGGCTGCTAACTCCAAATCATGCGTAGCGTAATTCATCTCATGGGGTTTAAGCTGTCATGAAGCATATGAAACAACTCTTCCTTCCTGCATAAGCACTGCTCCAAGTCCTCGACGAGAAGCGTCGCAGTATACTTCATAATCCTTGCGCTGATCTGGCAGAATCAACACTGGTGATGTAACCAAACGTTTCTTCAACTCTTGGAAACTAGCTTCACATTCCTCGGTCCAGTTGAACTTGGTGTCCTTCTTCAACAGCTCCGTCATGGGCTTAGCAATCCTCGAGAAATTCTCAATGAATCTCCGGTAGTATCCTACAAGTCCAAGAAAACTCCGGATCTCTCCAACTGATGTGGGTGATTCCCAGTTTGTCACAGTGTCGACTTTGGTGGGGTCTACTGCTATTCCTTCTCCGGATATAACATGTCCGAGGAATCCAACTTCCTTCAACCAAAACTCACATTTGCTGAACTTGGCGTATAATTGATGTTCTCTGAGCTTCTCAAGTACCAAACGCAAATGTTCCTTATGCTCCTCTTCATTCTTGGAGTAGACCAAAATATCATCAATGAACACCACGACGAACTTATCCAAAAACTCCATAAACACCTTGTTCATCAGGTTCATGAAATAGGCAGGTGCGTTAGTCAGACCAAATGACATAACAGTATACTCGTACAGCCCATACCTAGTGGTAAAAGCCGTCTTAGGTATATCCTGCTCTCGAATCTTCAACTGATGGTATCCTGACCGCAGATCGATCTTGGAAAATACCTTAGCTCCTTGTAAGCGGTCAAACAGATCATTGATCATCGGTAGTGGGTACTTGTTTTTTATGGTCACTTCATGCAGTCCTCAATAATCAACAACCATCCTTGACGATCCATCCTTCTTCTCCACTAGAAGCACTGGCGATCCCCAAGGTGAAGGACTTGGGCGAATATAGCCTTTATCCAGCAACTCCTTAATCTGCTTCTTAATCTCCTCCAAATCCTTTGCGGGCATCCTGTACGGTCTCTTAGATATTGGCCCCGTGCCTGGCAAAAGCTCAATCAAAAACTCAATGTCTCTATCCGGTGGCATGCTTGGCAACTCCTCTGGAAATACGTCAGGGAAATCCTTCACCACTGGTACTTCCTCCCATACAACTCCTGATAAAGAATTCACCTGAGTCCTCTTCGGCACATGCCGGGATACATACTTGATCCTTCTTCCTTCTGGGGTGGTAAGCAAAATCGACTTACTAGCGCATTCAATGTTCCCTTCATACTTCGATAACCAATCCATGCCTAATATCATATCCAATCCTTGCGATTCCAATACTATTAGGTCCGAGGGAAACACGTAGTTACCAATCCTTAATGGTAACCGATCACACCATAGACTAGCCATATACTCTGCTCCTGGCGAGGTTGCTAACATGGGTGACCTAAGGGCTTGGGTTGGCAATTCATACTTATCCACAAATCCTCTTGATATGTATGAATGCGATGCACTAGTATCAAAAAGAACGAGTGAAGTAAATGACTTAACCAAAAACTTACCTATTACTGCATATGGTTGGGCTTCAACCTCCTCCACGCTAACGTGGTTCCCATGTCCTTTGTTGAAAGGGTTGGGCTTCTTCCCAGAGCTTCCATTGCCATTTCCATTCTTAGCTTCAGGACACTCATTAGCATAATGTCCAGTCTTCTGGCACTTGTAGCAAGTGACTTGGCTCAGATCTCTCTTAGCTGGGGTCGATGGGTTGGTACGGTTCTGTCTGTTGCTTCCTCCATTCCCATTACCATTCTTGGGTCCACTATGGTTGTGCGAACCTCCTGCTCCATGGGTATGCTGAAAAGGTCCTCCCGAATTCGGGGTAAAACGTGGCTTCTGATGAGCTCCAGAATTGTACTTCTCTTGTCCATACTTCCTCTTGCGGCTTTCAATCTACTGCTGCTTCCCTTCAATCATGAGAGCTCTATCTACCAACTCCTGGTAGTTGTTGAAGGTTGCTACCATCAACTGAATGCTCAACTCATCATTCAGCCCTTCCAGAAACTTCTCCTGCTTGGCTGCATCTGTAGCAACGTCATCTGGGGCATAACGTGCTAACTTACTAAAGTCCTCCACATGCTGGCCTACGGTGCGTCCTCCTTGGCGTAATTTGCAACACTCACGCTTCTTCATGGCCATAGCTCCTGCTGAAACATGGGCAGTATGGAAAGCTTGCTGAAACTGGTCCCATGTGACAGTGTCGATGGGGTGAGTGGCTGTGTAATTCTCCCACGATGATGTTGCGGGTCCATCAAGCTGATGTGCGGCAAAACGCACTCTCTCCGCATCTGTGCATCCTGCAGTGGTCAACTCCCTTCCAACTTTGCGGAGCCAATCATCTGCAACAATTGGCTCGGTGCTACTGGAATACACCGGCGGATTTAGCCTCAAGAAACGGGTCAAATGATCAACAGGTGGTGGTGGTGGTGGGTTGTTGTTTTTGTTGTTGCCTTGGTTCTGTACTAGTGCTTGCACCAAGACCTTCTGCTGCTGAATCAACTGAGTGATCTCTGGTGGGAAAACAAATCCGGTGTCGCGTCTCGGAGGCATCTGATGGGTTTAGAAAAGATGAGAATTTAGAATAGAATGAGGTCTAGAGAGAAAACACTACCCATATGCACATGAGACAAACACAATCAATATCACTCAAATCAATTCAAACAAGGCATACAATCGATCTAACTATTGTCACAAAGTGCTCGGACTATACTATATACATGGGGGAATACTACTACTGATTATGGTGGTCTACTAGAAATTTTGATCGGTCGAAGACTCCATGATATCTGCTCCAGCTTCATCAACAAAGTCATCTTCACCGGGGTCCGAGTCGGTGTCGTCGATGATGATGTAGTTACCCGGCAAGCGCAATCATCGTCTTCTCCTCCTGGTGCTGGGTCTCCCATGAATACACCGATCTTCTTTTCCAGGTCATCATTCTTCTCCAACAGTGCGACGATTTCCTCCATATAATCCTCGCGTGTAGCCTTGAGTTCTTCCTCCAGCTCCGTGATCTTGGTCAATGCCTTCTTCAGATCTATCATGCCTGTGCACATTTGGTTCTCCTGGCGACGAATGTGTTGGTTCAACTCCTGGATGAAAGCTGCAATTGATCTATCCTTCTTGGTGCTGATCATCTCCCATTGCTCATCTCGGCGCCCACAAATCTGGTAAATGGTATCCTTAAGCTCCTTGTGGTAAACTTCTCCAATGCGTCCCATGGTGATGTGGGCTGCCATGCTCTTTCCTAGACTCCAGGTTGGTGCATCAAAGGAAAACTCTATGGGCTCGGTGACGGGCATGAACGTCCTTCCTGGAACTTGAACTTGAATCATCCAACGCTCCTCTTCTGGTAGTGTGGCGTTGTAGGTTCCGGTGAAGCTTGGTATTCCGATGTTCAGGTATCTAGTGACTTCCTTCAAGTGGCGTCCAAAGGGTGTATCTTCATCTGGTTGCATGAACTTGTTCCTGGCATCCGCCATCCTAAAAGAGTGGAAAATGGAGAGGAGTCACAAATGAGAAGAGAATAGTGATCTAGGGTTTAAGATTAGTGGTCGTGTCCTACAGTCAGCGTGTGCTCTGATACCATCTTGTAGCGACCAGACCTCAGACAGTCAAGTCTCTGTGCACCAGTGTCATCCCTGGATCAGTAATGCTGACACGCACAGTACTCGAAGGATTTATAACAGAGTAGCAATCACACACTTATTACATCGAATGTCTCAAAAGAGAACTTAATACAATAAATATGGCTTAAGGCCATCTAAAAACGATAATAGCGGAAGACTTGGAAGATAAGCGAGTCCATCAACTCCAACGGCATCACTGAGAATAGAACCACGACCTAAGGCACCTTACTCGTCGTCTGAAAAGTCTGCAACATGAAACGTTGCAGCCCGAAAACGGGTCAGCACATGGAATATGCTGGCAATGTAACACATAGAGAGTAATGAACAGAATAATGCTATACTACATGCATATTTGGCTGGTGGAAAGCTCTATGGTTACAGTTTTGCGAAAAGCCAATTTTTCCCTACTGCAAAGGAATAAATTTTATTTAACTATCATGGTGGTTGTTAAACATTGAGATTGGGTGACACCATCTCAATCCCAATTAAGTTTCAACATTAATCCCAACAAAATTTATTAAAGTAACATGATGAGATTCACATGATAATCCAAGTACTAGATACTCAAGTTGTCCATAACCGGGGACACGGCTAACCCTGATTAGTTTATACACTCTGTGGAGGTTTGCGCACTTTTCCCCACAAGACTCGATCTCCTCCGTTGGGATTCTCGCACTACATGATGTTTGAGAAACGGATGACCAAGACATAGTCTTTCAGAAGCGTTTGCACCTTACGATCGGGTAGACAGTACCACCTACAACCCCTACATCTGCTAGTCTACCACTGTAAGAGTTCACACAACTTAATCAACTATGCTAGAGTCCATAATAGCTTGTGGCTGCACACGAAAGTTTCTAGCATGAATAATCTCATGATCCCTTTGAGCCTGGGTGGCGGTCCATAAAAAAACAGGCAATCGCTGGAATACCCAGGTGCCTCAATCCACCCAGATGTGTGTTTAGGTAGCCACCTTAAATTGAACCATTAATTAACAATCTCACATCTGTCATGGATACACTCACCCAATCCACGTCTACTAGCATAGCATAGCAATATAAGCAAACGTAGAAGTAACTCCCAAGGGTTTGGTAATAAACAGGGCAATAGGTTCTACCTCATCAGCTACTTCCCAACCCACAATTTGATCTGATCCTAATCATGCAATTGTTTGAGGATTGATCTAATGCAATAAAACTGGGTATGAAAAGAGGTATGATCAAAGTGTTACTTGCCTTGCTGATGATCCGTGAAACCTAGGGATTCGAAGGAGCAAGCGGCGCACCCCGGGTACTCTATCGCAAACAAACAAGTATACAATAAGTACTCGTCTAATGCACAGGTAAAACTCAAATAAGAGATCTAACCAGAAAGTTCAACTTAAGAACTCCGGTTTGCAAAAAAAACAAATCAAACGAAGCAACGAAAGTCAAACGGCGAAAGAAACAAGCTTCGTTTACTAATCTGGACGTAAGTCAAATTTTACAGTAGAAAAAACTTGTTTGAGTTGGTTAAACAGAAAGAGGGTTTCGAGACGAAACTCTAGGCGCTTGAATTGCCTGATTCCGACAAACGAGCGAAAAGTTAAACCAAAACGAAAAACAGATCGGAAATCGCGATCAGAAATAATCGCGGAAAATCCGAGAAAAAGAAAAACTGACGAACAGTTTAACGAACGGACGTTCGTTAACTGTAACTAAACGATGAATGCGTTCGTTAAAACGAACGAACGAGCGAACGCTCGCTAAATAAGAAAACCGAAAAAAACAAAACAAAACCGATCTAAAAAAACCTAGGGTTTTCTAAAAAAACCGAATCGGTTTTCTTCAGAAAACCGGGCGACGGGCGGCTACCTCGGCTCGGGGCTCCGGCGGGGCGACGGGAGGCGGCGTGGCTGCGGGTTCGGTGGCGGGGTGAGGGGCGGCGGCGGCGGCTATTTAAGGAGGGGGGAGCGGCTTGGGGAAGGGGCGCCTCGGGAGGCGTGCTCCTCCCGGACTCGGGCGGCGGCGGCGGTCTCCGATCCGGAGACGGTGGCGGGAGGCGGTGGCGCGGGCGGGCCGGCCTGGTTCGGCTGGGCTTCGGCCTAGTCGGGCGCGCGGGAGTTTTTAAAAAAAAACAATTCCGCCGAGACTAAGAAAAATTCTAGAAAATAAAATGAAATTCTAAAAATGCCAAAATAAATTTTTCACCGTCTAAATAAAATATTTAGAACAAGATGAACAATTTCTTGGCCCTAAAATGCAATTTTGAAAAACGTGCAATTTTCCTAAATTCAAATAAAATAAGATTTTATTTTTTTATTAAATCCTCAATATTTCTTATTTTTGGGAAAGTCATTTTATTCCCTCTCTCTTATTTTTATAAAAGAAATAATTGAAGATAAAATAAATCAAATCAAATGATCCTATTTTCAAAATTTGAGAAAACTCAAATATGAAAATAACGAAATCCCCAACTCTCTCCGTGGGTCCTTGAGTTGCGTAGAATTTCTAGGATCAAACCAAAAATGTAATAAAATATGATATGCAATGATGATCTAATGTATAACATTCCAAATTGAAAATTTGGGATGTTACATTAGATTAATCTAACAGGTTGCAATTTGGCAAAGAAGTCCTTAAAAGATTTGTGGAGCAAGGATCCTATGACTTGACAGAGAAGTTCAACTGTTTAAAACAACAATCTACTACTGTGTCCGAGTATACAAAACAGTTTGAGGACCTGATGGCTGAAATCCTAGAGGAAAACCCTGCATTGGAAGAAGCATGGTTTGTCAGATGTTATGTTGATGGGTTAAGAGATGGAATTAAATATCAAATCAGGCCATTAAGACCAGAAACTCTGACAAATGCATATTGTTAGCAAAGGATGTAGAACCCTGCCATCCTCCTTCTATCACACACAAGAAAGCTTTTCTTCCTTACAAAAACTACTATCAGAAAAATGCTACAAACACTGCTCCAAAACCTTATATACCATTGGCAGCCCCAATGGCACAAGTTCCTATTAAACCAACTGAAATTATCAACACAAATGTTTAGAGGATTAGAAAGGCAGGAGAGTGTTGGAGATGTGGTGACAAGTGGATACCAGGTCATAAGTGTAGATTAATTCCAAATGTGCACATGTTACAACAAGAAATGGAGGAATCTAGACTTCAGGGACAAGAAGCAGAAGAACAAGATGTTCTCGAAAATGCAGGAGTGCCACAGGAACAATCAATGTTCATATCTGCTTATGCCTTGGGCCACCAGTTCACCGTACAAACTCCTACAGTAATTGTATATGTCAATGGGAAGAGAGCAGTAGCTTTATTGGACTCTGGGAGTACATCCTCTTTCATTAATGAAGATTTTGGTATTAAGTCCCAATGTCACTTACTGCCAATGAAGCCTATGATAGTTTCTGTAGCTGGTGGGGGTACACTAATCTCCAAAGCATTAGTACCCAACTGCTCCTTCCAAATTTCAAAGTTGAAACTAGAACATTCTTTCAGAATTTTAAATCTGCCAAGTCATGATCTGATATTGGGATATGACTGGTTTAGTGTTGTCAGTCCTGTAGCTTTCGATATACCTCATAATCAATTTAGTTTAACAATGGAAGCTGTGAAAGAAGTACAAGCTGAGCAATTGACAAAACTATTAGATAAAGGAGTAGAAGGATTTTTGGTCCAATTAAACAGTATTGTGGTAGCAGCTCCCAATAATCACAGCATTCCTGCTGCAGTGCAAGCTTTGCTGGAAGAATATAAAGATGTTTTTGCAGAACCAACTAAGTTGCCATCCCATAGAGCTTTGGATCATAAAATAGAGTGCAACATCATCAGAAAGAACAAATGGAAAAGGAGATTAAACATTTGCTGGAAAATCAAATGATAAGGCACAGCCAAAGCCCTTACACTACTCCAGTTTTATTGGTTAAGAAAAAGGATTCCAATATGAGACTGTGCACCGATTGTAGGAAATTGAACACCATCACAGTAAAGAACAAGTTTCCTATTCAAGTGATTGAATATTTGCTGGATGAACTTCATGGAGCAAAGGTGTTCACTAAGTTGGACCTAAGGTCAGGTTACCATCAAATCAGAATGCACCCTAAGGACATCCACACGACTGCTTTTAGAACATTTTGAGGCCACTTTGAATATTTAGTGATGCCATATGGATTATGTAATGCACCAAGAACTTTCCAGGCCTTGATGAACTTCTTGTTTGCTCACTATAACAAAAAAATTGTCTTGGTTTTCTTTGATGACTGATACGTCTCCAACGTATCTATAATTTTTTATTGTTCCATGCTATTATATTATCCATCTTGGATGTTTTATATGCATTATTATGCTATTTATATCTTTTTTGGGGACTAACCTATTAACCTAGTGCCCAGTGCCAGTTACTGTTTTTTCCTTGTTTTTGTCTTCTACAGAAAATCAATACCAAACAGAACGAAACTTTTTGACGATTTTTCTTGGACAACAAGACACCTAGGAAGCTTCTGGACGAGGCCAGAAGGGCCACGAGAGAGCCACAAGCTCGGGAGACGTGCCCTAGGGGGGCGCCCCCAAGCTTGTGGGCCCCTCAAGGCTCCCCTAACCCTAATCCTTGCTCCATAAATACCCAAATAATCCCCGTGTACCAAAGGGCACACCAAAAATACTTTTCCGCCGCTGCAAGTTTCTGTCCTCGTGAGATCCTATCTGGAGACCTATTCTGGTACTCTGCCGGAGGGGGATTCAATCACGGAGAGCCTCTACACCAACCTTGCTGCCCTTCCGATGATGTGTGAGTAGTTTACCACAGACCTACGGGTCCATAGCTAGTAGCTAGATGACTTCTTCTCTCTCTTTGATCTTCAATATAGTGTTCTCCTCGATGTTCTTGGATTTCTATTTGACGTAATCTTCTTTGCGGTGCGTTTGTTGAGATCCAATGAATTGTGAATTTATGATCAGATTATCTATGAATAGTATTTGAGTATTCTCTGAACTCTTTTATGCATGATTAATATAGCTTTGTATTTCTCTCCGATCTATTGATTTGGTTTGGCCAACTAGATTGATCTATCTTGCAATGGGAGAGGTGCTTTGTTTTGGGTTCAATCTTGCGGTGTCCTCACCTAGTGACAGAAGGGGTAGCGAGGCACGTATTTGTATTGTTGCCATTATGGATAAAAAGATGTGGGTTTTACAATATTGATTGGATCTATCCCTCTACATCATGTCATCTTGCTTAAGGCGTTACTCCGTTCTTGTTAACTTAATACACTAGATGCATGCTGGATAGCGGTCGATGTGTGGAGTAATAGTAGTAGATGCAGGCAGGAGTCGGTCTACTTGTCACGGGTGTGATGCCTATATTCATGATCATTGCCTTAGATATCGTCATAACTATGCACTTTTCTATCAATTGCTCAACAGTAATTTGTTCACCCACCGTATGTGTTCTTTCAAGAGAGAAGCCTCTAGTGAAAACTATGGCCCCCGAGTCTATTTTTATCATATTATTTTCATATCTATATAACCAAAAAACCCAAAATACCTTGCTGCAATTTATTTATCTTTACTTTATTTTGCACTTTTATTTATCTTTTAGACCTATCTCTATCAGATCTCATCCTTGCAAGTAACAGTGAAGGGATTGACAACCCCTTTATCGCGTTGGGTGCAAGTATTTGTTTGTTGGTTTATGTGCTATCATTGGAGACTTGTGTGTTCCTCCTACTGGATTGATACCTTGGTTCTTAACCGAGGGAAATACTGATGTCTACTACACAACTTGTTCTTGTAGACTCGTGTTGGGCCTCAAAGTGCAGAGTTTTGTAGGACAGTAGCAAATTTCCCTCAAGTGGATGACCTAAGGTTTATCAATCCGTGGGAGGCGTAGGATGAAGATGGTCTCTCTCAAACAACCCTGCAACCAAATAATAAAAAAGTCTCTTGTGTCCCCAACACACCAAATACAATGGTACTTTGTATAGGTGCACTAGTTCGGCGAAGAGATGGTGATACAAGTGTAGTAATGATAGTAGATATTGATTTTTGTAATAGGAACAATAAAAAACAGCAAGGTAACAAGTAACAAAAGTGACCACAAATGGTATTGCAATGCTTGAAAATGAGGCCTAGGGTCCGTACTTTTGCTAGTGCAATCTCTCAACAATGCTAATCTAATTGGATCATATAACCATCCCTCAACGTGTGATGAAGAATCACTCCAAAGTTCTTATCTAACATAGAACATAAGAAGAATTTGTTTGTAGGGTACGAAACCACCTTAAAGTTATTCTTTCCATTCGATCTATTCAAGAGTTCGTACTAAAATAACACAAAGTTATTCTTTCCGTTCAATCTATCCAAGAGTTCATACTAAAATAACACCATATGATACGCATCAACCAACTCTAATGTCACCTAGATACTCCAATGTCACCACAAGTATCCATGAGTTAATTATACGATACGCATCAAACAATTTCAGATTCATAATACTCGATCCAACACAAAGAACCTCAAAGAGTGCCCCAAGATTTCTATCAGAGAAACAAAGACGAGAACATGCATCAACCCATATGCATAGATTACCCCAATGTCACCTCGGGAATCCGCGAGTTGAGTGCCAAAACATATATCAAGTGAATATAAAACCCCAATGTTACCACGGGTATTCATATTCAAGAAATATATGAAGTGCTCTCAAATCCATAAAAGTATTCAATCCGATAAAACAAAATCTCAAAGGGAAAACTCAATTTATCACAACAAGATAGGAGGGAGAAACACCATATAATCCAACTATATTAGCAAAGCCCACGATACATCAAGATCATGCCATCAAGAACACGAGAGAGAGAGAGAGAGATTAAACACATGGCTACTGGTACAAACCCTCAGCCCCAAGGGTGGACTATTCCCTCCTCATCATGGTGGCCGTCGTGATGATGAAGATGGCCACCGATGATGATTTCCCCCTCCGGCAGGGTACCGAAACGGGTCTAGATTGGGTTTTCGTGGCCACAGAGGCTTGCGGCGATGAAACTTCTGATCTAGGGTTATTTCTGATGGTTTCTCTATTTATAGGATTTTTTGGTGTTGGTTTCACACGAAGATGGGCCTCGAGGTGAGCACAACCCACTGGGGCAAGCCAGGCCCCTCTGGCGCCGTGGTGGGTTGTCCCTGCCTCGTGGCTCTTCTAGCACTCCCACGAAGCTTCGGGGTCTCTTTCATTCCAAAAAAACCGTCAAAAAGTTTCAGCTCATTTGGAGAACTTTGATTTCTGCACAAAAAACAACACCATGGTAGTTCTGCTGAAAACAATGTCAGTCCGGGTTAGTTCCATGCAAATCATACCAAAACCATATAAAACTATTGTAAACATGGCATGAATACTTCATAAATTATAGATACGTTGGAGACGTATCAAATACTTATCTCTACTTTGCTGCATCACCCTTTCCTCTTCAAGGGAAAAACAAATGCAAGCTCAAGAAGTAGCAATGACATCCTAGTATTTAGCACAAGCTTGGAGGAACATCGGAATATCTTAAGCAAGTACGACAAGTTCTAAGAGAAAATGAACTATATGCAAAACTTTCCAAATGTGTCTTTGTTGTTCACCAAGTACAGTACTTGAGACATGTTGTTTCTGGAGAGGGATTGGCTACGGAGCCCTCCAAAATTGAGGCCATTGCAAAGTGGCCCGTTGATGTCTACTACGCAACTTTATTCTTGTAGACTCGTGTTAGGCCTCCAAGCGCAGAGTTTTGTAGGACAGTAGCAATTTTTCCTCAAGTGGATGACCTAAGGTTTATCAATCCGTGGGAGGCGTAGGATGAAGATGGTCTCTATCAAACAACCCTACAACCAAATAACGAAGAGTCTCTTGTGTCCCCACCGCACCAAATACAATGGTAATTTGTATAGATGCACTAGTTCGGCGAAGAGATGGTGATACAAAAGTAGTAATGATAGTAGATATTGATTTTTGTAATAGGAACAATAAAAAAACAACAAGGTAGCAAGTAACAAAAGTGAGCCAAACGGTATTGCAATGCTTGAAAATGAGGCCTAGGGTCCATATTTTCGCTAGTGCAATCTCTCAAAAATGCTAATAT
This sequence comes from Triticum aestivum, assembly GCF_018294505.1. Classification (NCBI taxonomy): domain Eukaryota; kingdom Viridiplantae; phylum Streptophyta; class Magnoliopsida; order Poales; family Poaceae; genus Triticum; species Triticum aestivum. Next base: position 387,671,071 of record NC_057802.1, on the reverse strand, counting down.
AATTGGATCATATAACCCTCCCTCAATGTGCGATGAAGAATCACTCCAAAGTTCCTATCTAGCGGAGAATATAAGAAGAAATTGTTTGTAGGGTACGAAACTACCTCAAAGCTATTCTTCCCGATCAATCTATCCTAGAGTTCGTACTAAAATAACACCAAGCTATTTTTTGATCGATCTAACCAAGAGTTCTTACTAAAATAACACCATATGATACATATCAACCAACTCTAATGTCACCTAGATACTCCAATGTCACCGCGAGTATCCGTGAGTTGATTATACGATATGCATCAAACAATTTTAGATTCATAACAATCCAACACAAAGAAGCTCAAAGAGTGCCCCAAGATTTCTATCGGAGAAACAAAGACGAGAACGTGCATCAACCCGTATGCAGAGATTAGCCCAATGTCACCTTGGGAATCCGCGAGTTGACTGCCAAAACATATATCAAGTGAATCAATACAATACCCCATTTTCACCACGGGTATTCATATGCAAGACATATATCCAGTGCTCTCAAATCCATAAAAATATTCAATCCGACAAGAACGAAATCTCAAAGGGAAAACTCAATTCATCACAACCACATAGAGAAGGAGAAACACCATATGGTCCAACTATATTAACAAAGCCCGCGATACATAAAGATCGTGGCATCTCAAGAACATGAGAGAGAGAGAGACTAAACACATAGCTACTGGTACAAACTCTCAACCCCGAGGGTGGACTACTCCCTCCTCATCATGGTGGCCGCCGGGATGATGAAGATGGCCACCGGTGATGATTTCCCCCTCCGGCAGGGTGCCGGAACGGGGTCTATATTGGTTTTTCATGGCAACAGAGGCTTGCGGCGGCAGAACTTCTGATCTAGGATTATTTCTATTTTTTCTATTTATAGGATTTTTTTGGCGTTGGTTTCACGCGAAGATGGGCCTCGAGGTGAGCACAACCCACCGGGGCAAGCCAGGCCCCTCTGGCGCGCCCTGGTGGGTTGTGTCCTCCTCGTGGCTTTTCTGGCCTCCCACGAAGCTTCGGGGGTCTCTTTTGTTCCAAAAAAATCGTCAAAAAGTTTCAGCTCATTTGGAGAACTTTCATTTCTGCACAAAAAACAACAGCACGGTAGTTCTGCTAAAAACAACGTCAGTCCGGGTTAGTTCCATGCAAATCATACCAAAACCATATGAAATTGTTGTAAACATGGCATGAATACTTCATAAATTATAGATATGTTGGAGACGTATCAGCATCCCCAAGCTTAATTCCTACTCGTCCTCTAGTAGGTAAATGATAAAAGAAAAAACTTATGAAGTGTGAATGCTAGCATAGTGCATAAGTTTGATCAATGATAATTTCATTCACTTTTCCTAGCATCATAATTGCAACTCTTTATTATAAAACTAATCATGATAAAATAGCAAATGAAAACGGAATTTTTGTTGTCGAATGCTACCTATCATATTCATCATATACTCTTTCTTTTGTAGCATGGACATTTGGACTTGAATGATTCAAAGCAATAGTCTATATTTGACATGAAGAGTTCAATACTCAAGCATATCAACAAGCAACCATGTCTTTCAAAATATCAACACTAAAGAAAGTTATCCCTAGCCCATCATGCTCAATCATTGATCCATTTGCAAAACACACTCGAATATTAGCTACATCTAATGCACAAGTATGATCATAGTGCTCCCTAGTTGGTGCTTTATGAAACAAGATGGAGACTCAAAATAAAAATAAAAATTTGCATAAAAGTAAATAGATAGGCCCTTCGCAGAGGGAAGCAGAGATTTGTAGAGGTGCCAGAGCTCAAAGCTTAAATTGAGAGATAAAAATATTTTGAGAGACATACTTTTCCCGTCAACAAAAACGACCAAGTAATTCCCAACACTTTCCATGCTAGATATATCATAGGCGGTTCCCAAACATAAAATAAAGTTTATTCCTTTTTTCACCACACTTTCATACTCCAGACTAGTCGCATCCACGGGTGCCGTCCATACCAACACTTTCCAAGGAATTTATTTTTTGACAACATAAAGTAAATTTCTTTTTCATTTCGGGAATGGGCATCCCTATTACCGCCGTACTCTCGTGAAATGACAAGTGAATAAACACTCATCTTGGGAATAACACATCTAGCATGGAAAATATTAGCCACCCCCTGCCGCTTCATGAGCGGTACGAGCACACAAAAAGGAAATTCATTTTGAAAATTCGAGATGGCACATACAAATTTACTTACAACGGCACAGAAATAACGCATATAGGTAGGTATGGTGGACTCATGTGGCAAAATACTTAGTACAAATGGAGGCTAGCAAATAGATTGAGAAGCAACCAACAAATAAACAAAAATTCTGAGCATTGAGCATAACTAACACCGAATAATGCACGACACGTAGGATGTAATTTAATTGCATAACTATTGACTTTCGTGCTTGCATAGGGAATCACAAACCTTAACACCAATATTCTTACTAAAGCACAATTACTCACCAATATGACTCATATTACTATCTCCATATCTCAAAACTATTGCAAGGAATCAAACATATCATATCCAATGATCTACATGAGAGTTTTTATTATATCGTTCTTGAATATCCATCACTTTGGGACCAATTTCATATCTTGTGCAAATTTTCATCACTATTATCAACTCTCAAAATAATATAAGTGAAGCATGAGAGTGTTCGATGAACTACTCCAAAAAGATATAAGTGAAGATCAAACGAGTAGTTAAGTAAAGGGGTAGCTAATTGAGGACTCTCTCTTATTTAAAACTTTCAAATCTAAGTGTTCTATGAAAACAGCAAGCAAAATGAAAATAAAATGGCATTCCAAGGATAGCACACATCATGTGAAGAAGCAAAAACTTACGCTCAACCGAGACTAACCGATAATTGTTGATGAAGAAAGGTGGGATGCCTACCGGGGCATCCCTAAGCTTAGATGCTTGAGACTTCTTGGAATATTAACTTGGGATGCCTTGGGCATCCCCAAGCTTGAGCTTTTTTGTCTCCTTAATTCCTTTTATATCACGGTTTCCCTAAATCTTAAAAACTTCATCCACACAAAACTCAACAAGAACTCGTGAGATAAGTTAGTATAAACCAATGCAAAAACCTTATCATTCTCTACTGTAGGAAATCACTAAAATTATTATTTAACATTGCATACTAAATGCCTCTGCATATTTAATACTCCTATCCTTAAATAGAATCATTAAACAAGCAAACATATGCAAACATAACAACAATCTGTCAAAACAGTACAGTCTGTAAAGAATGCAAGAATATTCATACTTCTGTAACTCCAAAATTTCTAAAAATTTACCACACTGTAGAAAATTTATCATAGCTTATTGTTAAAAAAATCAACATTTTATCACATTTCGACTTTTCTCGGGAATTTTTTGCAACAGCGATAAACTTTCTGTTTTGTAACAGCAACTCATATACTTGCAAAATAAGCATGTGAAAAGCTATCATTGACACTTTTATTGAAATAAAAGATGCAAAACATTATTATAAATAACATCAAGCAAATACAAACAAAATAAAATGACTCTCCAAGCAAAACACATATCATGTGATGAATGAAAATATAGCTCAAAGTAAGGTTACCGATAATATTGGAGACGAAAGAGGGGATGCCTTCCGGGGCATCCCCAAGATTAGTTGCTTGGATCTTCCTTCAATATTACCTTGGGTGTGCTTTGGGCATCCCCAAGCTTAGGGTCTTGTCACTCCTTATTCTCCTCATATCAATATCACACCCAAAACTTGAAAGCTTCAATCACACAAAACTTAACGGAACTTTGTGAGATAGGTTAGTATGATAAAGAGCAAACCATTCACTTTTGGTACTATCAAAGACAAGATTCATAATTGTTCTCACATAATCCCTACTGTACCATATCATTCCACAACTTATATTGAGCAATATAAGCCATAGAAACGACAAAAGAAGCAAACTATGCATTGAAAACAGAATCTGTCAAAAACAGAACAACCTGTAATGATCTGGACAACTACCATACTTCTACTACTCCAAACATTCTGAAAAATTAGGAAACGTATACAATTTGTACATTTATCACCTGTAAAAAATTCAGATCAAAAGCACGTTCCAGTGAATTTTTAAAATTCCTGGACTGAGCGCAAAAGTCTCTGTTTTTGCACAGAATCAAGTCAACTATCATCCACACTATCCCAAAGGTTTACCTGGTACTTTATTGAAACAAAAGCTATAAAACATGATTACTACAGTAGCCTAATCATGTGAACACATAAAAATAGTAGATAAAAGTGTTGGTTGTCTCCCAACAAGTGCTTTTCTTTAATGCCTTTTTAGCTAGGCGTGATGATTTCAATGATGCTCACATAAAAGTAAAGATTTGAAACATAACAAGAGCATCATGAATTATAAGTTCCTCTCTCATAATAATTTTCAGTAGCATCATTAATGGATTCATCAATATAGCTACACAAAAAGCATTCTTTTCATGATCCAAAAGCATAGAAAAGTTATTACTCTCCACATAAGCAATTTTATTCTCATTCACAATAGTGGGAGTATCATATGAAACTCGAATACTATAAATTGTTTTCACATTAAAAGATTAATGTTCAGTAAAAGGATATTCAAAATTACGACAATAATTATCACTACTTTTTATAACATAAGTATCATCACAATAATCATCATAAGTAGCAACTTTGTTCTCGTCATAGTCAATTGAAACCTCTTCCGAAATAGTGGAATCATTACCAAATAAAGTCATGAACTCTCCAAATCCACTTTTATCATTATAATAAAACTCAACACCCTCCAAAATAGTGGGAAATTTATTATCTAAAGTTGACACTCTTCCAAACTCACTTTCATAAATATTGCAATCATCATAAATAGGAGGCATGCAATCATCATAGCAAATTTGATCATTCAAAGTAGAGGGACTAAAAATATCATCTTTAATAAGCATAGAATCCCCAAGCTTGGGACAAACATTAATTGCAGCAAATAAATTCTCAAACACGTCAGTCTCATCAAACATAGCATCCCCAAGCTTGTGGCTTGGCATATCATAAGCATAAAACTCTCATCACTACTAGTATGAATAGCACCAACAGTATAACAATTGTTATGATAATTTCCCAAGTTGGTGCCAAAAGGATTTTCAAGATTTTCCAAGTCGTCATCAATAGTTCTTTCGGACATTTTGCCATAAGACAAAGAAGCAATATCATCAAGTGCATCATCTTCCACAATTATTTTTGATTCATTTTCATGAGGCACAACAATAATAGGAGCAATATTGTTTGGGAGAGATACCTTTTTACCTCTATTCTTTCTTCTTTTCTTCTTCTTCACCACATCATGTATGGCTTTAATTAATTTTTTCGAGCTTCTTATTGATGAGATTGGTTGAATAGGGAGATCATCCTCGTCACCTATTTCATCATGAGAGACAATAGGAGGGAAAGTGGAAATCTTTACCCTTTCATTAGTATTCCTTTTATATTCTATTGGTTTTCATGTCTTTCTATAGTTGGCAATATAAGCATTCTCATTGTAATTTACCATGCAAGACATATAGATATTTTTTAGATTAGTTTCAATGTCGTCCGTGAGAATGAATACTTCAAACCAACTATTTTTATGTGTCAATTTTTCACTCCCCAAAAATAGACAAAGCTCATTATAAAGTTTAAGGGTGATCAAATCATTACAATCTTTGGCCATGATTCGATCATGAAAAAGTTTGCATTGGAAATTAAGATGACCATCCTTACTGTAAAGTTCACAAGTAATAGGACAAAGAGAACATAATTTTGTAGCAAATTCATCTATCACTTTGAGCAAAAAAATTGTTCTATCATGTTTATGTTTCTTACAAAATCTATCTTCCCTATAAGGCACGTCTTCACAAACTTTATGCACTCCACAAAAATTGGCATGCTTATAAGAAACATTTTTATCACTACTAGTGCAATCATCATTAGTATTTTGGATATTCATAGAATTCATACTAACAACATTGCAATCATGCTCATCATTTATGCCAAGTATTTTATTGAATTCTTCTTCTATCAATTGAGCACAATTTTCCTTTCCATCATTTCACGAAAGACATTATGAAGATGAACAATATGATGCAACATCAATTCCATTTTTTGTAGTTTTCTTTTATAAACCAAACTAGTGATAAAACAAGAAACTAAAAGATTCAATTGCAATATCTAAAGATATATCTTCAAGCACTCACCTCCCCGGCAACGGCGCCAGAAAAGAGCTTGATGTCTACTACGCAACTTTATTCTTGTAGACTCATGTTGGGCCTCCAAGCGCAAAGTTTTGTAGGACAGTAGCAATTTTTCCTCAAGTGGATGACCTAAGGTTTATCAATCCGTGGGAGGCGTAGGATGAAGATGGTCTCTCTCAAACAACCCTGCAACCAAATAACAAAGAGTCTCTTGTGTCCCAACACACCAAATACAATGGTAATTTGTATAGGTGCACTAGTTCGGCGAAGAGATGGTGATACAAGCGTACTAATGATTGTAGATATTGATTTTTGTAATAGGAACAATAAAAAACAGCAAGGTAGAAAGTAACAAAAGTGAGCACAAACGGTATTGCAATGCTTGAAAATGAGGCCCAGGGTCCGTACTTTCACTAGTGCAATCTCTCAAAAATGCTAATACAATTGGATCATATAACTCCCCCTCAACGTGCAATGAAGAATTACTCCAAAGTTCCTATCTAGTGGAGAACATAAGAAGAAATTGTTTGTGGGGTAGGAAACCACCTCAAAGCTATTCTTTCCGATCAATATATCCTAGAGTTCGTACTAAAATAATACCAAGCTATTCTTTTTGATCGATCTAACCAAAAGTTCGTACTAAAATAACACCATATGATACACATCAACCAACTCTAATGTCACCTAGATACTCCAATGTCACCGCGAGTATCCGTGAGTTGATTATACGATATGCATCAAACAATTTCAGATTCATAATACTCAATCCAACACAAAGAAGCTCAAAGAGTGCCCCAAGATTTCTATCGGAGAAACAAAGACGAGAACATGCATCAACCCCTATGCATAGATTACCCCAATGTCACCTCGGGAATCCGCGAGTTGACTGCCAAAACATATATCAAGTGAATCAATATAATACCCCATTGTCACCGCGGGTATTCATATGCAAGACATATATCTAGTGCTCCCAAATCCATAAAAATATTCAATCCGATAAGAACGAAATGTCAAAGGTAAAACTCAATTCATCACAACAATATAGAGAGGGAGAAACACCATATGATCCAACTATATTAACAAAGCCCGCGATACATCAAGATCGTGGAATCTCAAGAACACAAGAGAGAGAGAGAGAGAGAGAGAATTAACACATAGCTACCGGTACAAACCCTCAGCCCCGAGGGTGGACTAGTCCCTCCTCATCATGGTGGCCGCCGGGATGATGAAGATGGCCACCGGTGATGATTTCCCCCTCCGGCAGGGTGCCAGAATGGGGTATAGATTGGTTTTTCATGGCTACAGAGGCTTGCGACGGCGGAACTTCTGATCTAGGGTTATTTCTGGGGGTTTCTCTATTATAGGATTTTTTGGCATTGGTTTCACACGAAGAAGGGCCTCGAGGTGAGCACAACCCACTGGGGCAAGCCAAGCCCCTTTGGCGCGCCATGGTGGGTTGTGCCCTCCTCGTGGCTCTTCTGGCCCTCCCATGAAGCTTCGGGGGTGTCTTTTGTTCCCAAAAAATCGTCAAAAAGTTTCAGCTCATTTGGAGAACTTTCATTTCTGCACAAAAAACAACACCACGGTAGTTCTGCTGAAAACAACGTCAGTCCGGGTTAGTTCCATGCAAATCATACCAAAACCATATAAAATTATTGTAAACATGGCATGGATACTTCATAAATTATAGATACGTTGGAGACGTATCACCCGTTCCTTCATATGTCACCAAGCTAAGGAGTTTCTTAGGGTTTATAAGAGGATATGGTCTGATTTGCAAGCCCTTGCATAATTCGCTGAAAAGGGGAAATTTCCAATGGATAGAGGAACATGATCTAGCATTTCAGCAACTACAAAAAGCTTTGGTCATAGCTCCAGTCTTAGCCCTTCCAAATTTTCATCAACCTTTTGTTCTAGAAACTGATGCTTCAGGAAGTGGCATTGGGGCAGTATTAGTGCAGCAGGGATGACCTATAGCTTACTACAGCTCTGCACTATGCCCTAGGAATGCAACTCTATCTACTTATGAGAAAGAGGCTCTAGCAATTTTGGAAGCATTAAAGAAATGGAAACACTATTTGTTGGGCAATAGTGTTATTATCAAAACTGATTAGCAGTCCTTGAAATTCATTACTGACCAAAAAATCACAGAAGGGGTGCATTATAAACTTATGATGAAGCTCTTGGAGTTTAACTTCACCATACAATACAAGAAGGGAAGTCAGAACAAGGTTGCAGATGCTCTGTCCAAAATGTTCCATAAATGCATGGCCATTTCTACTCCTATCCCTGTTTGGGTTGAAGACTTGTTGCTAAGTTACCAGACAGACCATGTTACAAAACAACTTCAAGAGAAGTTATTATGACAAACCACCACATAACACTCTAATTACACTATTCATGCAGGGATTATCAGATATACAAAGTAAAAAATACTAGTGGGTAATAACAAGGAACTCAAGGAGAAACTCATTGCCGCTTTGCATAATTTACATCAGAGAATTAAAGGGATTTTCTATTGGCCTAGGGTGAAACAAAGTGTTGAGAAGTACATCACTAGATGTCCAATTTTTCAAAGAGCAAAACATGAAAATTGCTTACAACTGGCTTGCTAGACCCACTTCTAATAGCTGACATGGATTGGCAACACATTTCCATGTATTTTATTGAAGGTCTCCCCAATTCTCAAGGCAAAGATGTGATACTTGTTGTAGTGGACAGATTTACTAAATATTCTCATTTCATTCCACTTTCTCATTCCTATTCAGTACAAAGTCTGGCCCGGGCTTTTGTGGACAACATCATCAAGTTACATGGACCACCTACATTGATCATATCCGACATAGATATAATTTTTACTAGCCAACTGTGGAGAGATATCTTTGCTGGGCTAAAAACAGAGTTGAGGTGCAGTTATGCATATCACCCACAAACTGATGGTCAGACAGAAAGGATTAATCAGTGCTTGGAAACATATTTAAATTGTATGACAACTCAGGAGCCTAAGAAGTGGTTAGCTTGGCTGCCTTTAGCTGAGTACTGGTATAACACCACCTACCACACCGCTATCAAAATGTCACCTTTTCAAGCTTTATATGGATTTCCTCCTCCCCTAACTGTTGAATTGGCTATTCCTGGCCCTGAAGATTCTGAAGCCCAGGATTTCCTATCTGCCAAACAGTCTATGTTGGAATAATTAAAGGAAAATTTGATCTTAGCTAGCAACAAAAGTTTGTTGATATGAAGAGGGTACAGAGACAGTTTCAAGTGGGAGACTTAGTATACCTCAAAATGGCCCTTTATAGATTGGCTGCATTTGGGTTTCGAGGAGCATTGAAACTTCAAAATAAGTATTATGGACCATTCTTAATTCTCCAAAAGATTGGGAACTCTGCATATATATTGCGATTTCCTACAGATGTCAATGTGCACCCTGTCTTTCATGTCAGCCAACTCAAGAAGCATTTGGGTCCAAAATCAATTCCCAGCCCTCACTTGCTAATGGTCAATGCTGATGGAACTATCAAAACAGAACCTGCTCTAGTACTGGAAGTGAGACAAGTTCCTCGAAACAACTTGGAGTGGTGCAATGGTTTTTTCAATGAGAAAACCTGTCTCCGGAGGATGCAACCTGGGAAGATGCAGAGGTAATCAAGCACACATTTCCAAAATTCTTCGGGCGATGACTGAAGCATGGAGAGCATCCAACACAACATCGTGAGGACACGTCGCTTCTTTAGGGGGAGCAATGTCAGCACCTGATACAACGGGGGCCTTTCTTCAGTTAGGTGTAGCGAATCAGGCACATACCGCTTCAGTTATTCGACAGACCAGATGAGCTGCAGCTTTCACCTCATCGCTCATCTGTCCGATCTTCTGTTAGTAGTTATTACTATTTACCGTTTACCTCTTGTCGTGCTGGCAGGTAACTCTCTTCCCTATAAGCAGAGACGGGTTGTGGCGAAGCATCTCATTCAGTATTTCCCAATTATCAACTCTGGGCTAGAACCCTAAACACTGCGCAATGGCCGAGAGGATGTGCACTGTGGAGAGCACGGAGGCGATGTCGCTGGCCACGTTCGCGTCCCTGCTGATCGAGTTCGTGGCGAGGCTGGACAGGTGCACGCAGTCGAAGAGCTCTCTAGGCTTGATCGAGTTCAAGGAAGAAGGCGAGGCGAGTTTGAGTAGCTACTAGGAGTTGGCCGTGTCTCATGAATCGGTCGTTCGATGCGTCTCAACGACACTACTTTTTTTTGAGAATCGAATCGCGACGCTACTATTCATGCCATACTATACTATGCCAATGAATTGGGCTTGGGCTTTTCCATCAAAAAAGCACGAAGTGGGCCACCTATGTAATCTGCGAAGATTCATGTAGATGCTAGCCTAGCTCACTCTGACTTTGGGGGGTTCTGCAGGGGAGCTAACAGGCGCCTTTAGCGTCGGTTACCAGTTCATGCACCCACACGCCCACAACTGGGCCAGCCCAGGCCGCCTCGTTAGCTAGTCCCGATCGCTTCGCTCACTGGATCGCCTCGTTCGCTCGATCTCAGTTGACCGGTCTGATAGTGGCCGGTGGTCTGGTCAACTGTTGAAAAAAAATTCTGAAAAAATAAAAAAATCATAAATTAAAAAATGTTCATGAAATTTGAAAGGAAGTCCACAAAGTTGAAAAAATTTCATAAAATTGAAAAAAGGTTCATCAATTTTGAAAAAAAAGTTCATCAAATTTGAAAAAAGTTCATCGATCTTAAAAAAGAGTTCACCGAATTTAGAAAAAGTTAATCGAATTTGAAAAGTTAAAAAAAGTTCACCAATTTTGGAAAAATAATCACATAATTTGGAAAAAGTTCATCAAATTTGAAAAAAAATCATCGATTTTGCAAAAAGTTCATTGATTTTGAAAAAAAGTTCATCAAATTTGAAAAAATCATCATTTAAAAAACACGATTTGAAAAAAATGTATTTTTTTCATAAAATTGACAAAACATTCAGCAATTTTGAAGAAAAACTCATTGGTTTGAAAAAAGAAAGAAAAAAAAGAGAAAAGAAAGAAGAAACGGAAAAGGGAAAAAAAGAAGGAACAAAGGATGAAGAATATGTACCTGATCAGATAATATGAAGTGGGTGAACCGCCATGGCGCAGTTTGATCCCATCTCAGGTCGCATTTTTATAGCAGTTTTTTCTTTTGGAAAAGACGAAAATGGGCTGGGCCCATCATGGACGAGGGGTGTGCGCCCTGTACGGTTAACGCTATAACGGGCGCTTAGAGCGCCGTTTAGGATTTGCCGCTCTGCAATAGGCGTATGCAGAAACACAGACGGTCAGTGGGTTCCATCGTTTCTAAGGTTCCCTTTTAAATGGTGAGGCCCTCTTTATACACCATAGCCCTTTCTTTCATAAAAAGGTATTGCGAACTTGTATAGTTCACATTCTTTGGCTCTACCAATCCATTATAGAGTAAACAACTCTTTTCACAATAAGAGTTATTTATACAGTGACGGTATTTAATTATGAAAGTTGGCTAAGTAGCTGACCTGTTAGTCCGTTCTTTTCAGATAAAGGAGCATAAACCTTTTTCTTTTTATTACTATTTTCTCCGCTTAATGGATAACCATGATCATCCATGGAGTCAAGGAGATTGCAGTGCTAGAAGCGATCGCTTGTCGCGAAGCTATGTATCTTGTTGAGGACTTGCTACTTCAAAATTTTATTGTCGCCTTCGACTCGAAACAAGTGATAAGCGACATTGAGAAGGGAACGAACATTACCTATGGACACATTATCAAGGAGGTCAAGCACTGAGCATCAAACTTCAATTGCAAATTCATTTTCAAAGGCCGAGCAACGAACACAGATGCAAATAGACTAGCTAAATTTTCGAATTCTCTCGATGAGGGGCGTCATGTTTGGTTTCAACTCCACGATATTTTTTGTATCCCACTTCATGTGACTTTTGATCAATAAAGTTTAGCCATTATATATCCTAAAAAGAACAGACGCATCGTCGTTTTTGTTGCCTCAAAAAGGAAAAGAAAAACTTTCCCTCAAAAAAAAAGAAAAAAAAAACTCCCCTGAAGAAAAGGAAAAGAAAAACAGACGCACCGTCGTACCGCTACAATATATACGGCCGAGACCCAGTAAGACAAATCTACTCTGGATTTCTGATCTAGTCTATCTATACCAAACAGTAGTTCGAAACCTCGGGAGGACGATCGAGATGGCGACTTCCATGGTGACGGACTTCGGCGACGGCCACTGCATCGTGGCGTTCGACCAGGACCACGTCCACACCACCCTGACCTCCTCCGGCGGCGTCGTCGACGAGTGGCTGGACCTCATCTACCGCATCCACCGCCGCCGCCTCGACCGCCTCGTCGTCGGCCTCGACGTCGAGTGGCGCCCCTCGTTCCGCGGCCTCCCGCCGGGCCCCGTGGCGCTGCTGCAGCTGTGCGTCGGCCGCCGCTGCCTCGTCTTCCAGATCCTCCGCGCCGACTACGTCCCGGACTCCCTCTTCGACTTCCTCGCCGACGGCCGCTTCACCTTCGTCGGCGTCGGGGTCTACGGCGACGCGCAGAAGCTCAGCGCTCACTACGGGCTGGCGGTGACGAACACGGTGGACCTGCGCTACCTCGCCGCGAACACGCTGGGGAAGCCGGCGCTGCGGCACACCGGGCTGCAGGGTCTCGTGTGGCAGGTGATGGGCGTATGGCCCGAGAAACCGCACCACGTGCGGGTCAGCGCCTGGGACGCGCCGCGGCTGACGCGGGATCAACTGCAGTATGCTTGCGCCGACGCCTTTGCATCGTTCGAGGTTGGCCGGAGGCTGTACGACGGCGACTATTAGGTTAAGGGTGCCAATGCCATCTGCTTAGTTTTCTAGGGTTATTAGGTGAATAGTGTTACCTTTTGCTTTGCATCCCAAGCATGTCGTATGGAGTTTGCCCTGGTGTTGGAACTTGAAACTTTACAGAACTTGAAACTTTACAAGATACTTCCTCCGTTTTTAAATATAAGTTCTTTAGAGATTTCAATATGAACTACATACGGATAGACACATTTTAGAGTGTAGATTTACTCATTTTGCTAGTAAGTATGTAGGTCATATTGAAATCTCTAAAAGTTCTTATATTTAGGAACGGAGGAGGTAGAAAGTATATCTGGTGAAACGAATTGAAAATCATGTTTCAAATATTCCAAAATTTTGACAAAAAAGCTAGTGTTACATGAACCATAGTAGGTATATAAAATCAAATCAATTTTGCTTGGGAGGTGTGAAAAAAAATCAGCATCACTTTCCGTAACTCATATTTTCATGTCTCGCTTTTGGTTGCCAAATTCATGTCCTTTATCATAGCTCCCATAATACCGCCTCTCTCATTTTTCAGTCTTTTTCGTAACATTTGGTTTCCACTTCCTATGAAAACTTTGTTTCCACATAGTAGTATTCTCTTGAAATAGACTTTCGCCTCACTTTATATAGAAAGTAACATGATATAAGATAGTCTTACAAAATATATCAAAGAGAAGACCGTACAACAAAAATTGCACCGCAAAAAACACACACAAATCCCCTTAACAGCGCAATTCATCACCGCCTTCAAGTCCATCAAGCGCACCCCAAGGGTAAGGCCCGCTGCGAGCCAGGATCACTCACCACCACACCGGTTGCCGGCCACACGACCAAGAAGTGCAGCCACCACCGTCACCATGAGACTCGACCGGCCCCTGCACCCGGCTCACGCCCGCCTACGCCTTGGACGGTTTCAAAGTTCTGGGTTGATTCTTGACTATTCAGAGTTGAAATATGGACTTCTCTCTTTGAGAATGGCACAGAACATCTAAAAATAGATATGACACATAATAAACTAAACAGATCCACAAGCCTTAGAATTTAACATTGTACGGAACAGGCCACGAAACATATATATTTGCATTGCCACTTTGTGAGTATATCCAGTCGCACGAGGCATATGGCACATAGCTTTCCTATCCAACGTTGCATTTGAAGATTAAGATGCCGAGCACGAGTTAGGAAGAGAATGTCTCGGCATCAGTCAGCAATGCTATCAATAACATCCCCGAGACATGTGACCAAAGAGCTCAGCCTCTCACCATGCACTCATAGTGAATCAGTCATACACGGTGCAAGGAGCTTAATTCAATTATTCAAATGACTGCTAGTATACAACAAACGGACACGTCGCAGAAATATCCCCAGTACTTCAAGCCATGCAATATCACAGATCGTCCTAGCTATCTGAGACTGTAAAGGTGTACATTTGATCACTCACTCGAAAAGAACTCATAGGCCTCCTCGTATTTCTCTAGCACAACGTTGTAGAGCGGATGAATTTGCTCTAGCAAGTTCGAGTATGGGCCAAGCATGTGCTGCGGCAAGGGGCATGAAACGGAACCTGTCATTGCGCTGTACTGGCTAACAGAGAGGCCACTCAGGCAGTAGCATGAGTGATAGTGGTCTCTGTTCTTTCCAGGTTTATCCCTCAATCCCCCCTCCGGCACCTGTGTGTTTCAGCAGTAGACGTAGTTTCAGTTACAACATGAACTTTCAAAGCTGAAGAATTATATCCCGTCATGAAATGCATGCTCAAAAATTTGAAATTCCAAAAATAGAAACTCTAGATACTTATCTATGCAAGAAGTAAGATGTTCTTCTTTTACCTGTGCGCAAAGCAGGATGTATTGTTGCAGAGCAATGTTGTGGAACAGCGGACCTATTTGGTTGCTCTGCTTCATAAAATCAAATCCAATCTTCGCATAATCCACTATCAGAACAAAAACACACAAAACGGTGACATAAATCAAGATCAGACCCAACACCTTGTAAATCAAAGCACTAGACACTAGCATGTAACGCAGGTTATTAAGCATTAGAAATTTGTATTCAAGTTACAAATATGTGTCGAAGGTACCAAGGCAACAAGGTGACCAAATGACACTAGTGCAGTAATGCACGTACTTACGAATATACTCCTGATGAACTAACAAAAACTTGAAAACACCAATAATCACACCATATTGAATTGCCAAACCCCAACTCATCACAATTTCTTCAATGTGTTACAGTTTATAAACTCAGCAAAGAAGATATATAAGCATGATATTTAATGTAAGTATAACAGGGAATCTCAGTCAATTATTTATTTCACCAGATATTTGAAGCAGAAACATGTTTTTAATAAAGAAAAGCACACTGGTACCACAAGATAATTTTCCATAAGAAAGTATTGAGCACAAAATACTTACCAATAGAAGACTTTTCTGAAGCCAATCCAGATGAGCTGGTCCCACAAGAATCATCTACCGAGGATAATTTGCTGGGCTGTGATTGTTTAGATTGTTCATCAGACCCTGCCATTAGCTTTTGAGCTAAAGCAATAGCAGCTCCCTGGACATACACAAGACATCTGTCATATCTGGAGCAGAACATGTGGCTTAAGAAATTCAAATACGATAGCGGTATTTTACCTGCCAAAAGGAGTAGCAACCATCAACCAATTTATTTGTCCGTCCTTGGAATCCGCATTCCACTCCTTGACGAAATGCCACCCAGCCCTAAATGA
Organism: Triticum aestivum; assembly: GCF_018294505.1. Taxonomy (NCBI): domain Eukaryota; kingdom Viridiplantae; phylum Streptophyta; class Magnoliopsida; order Poales; family Poaceae; genus Triticum; species Triticum aestivum. The sequence goes on along the minus strand of NC_057802.1, from coordinate 387,655,206 downwards.
TGAGGCCCTAGTTAGTGTTGCAACAAACAATGATGTGACAACACATTACATATGCGGCCTCATATATTTCCTAGAAAAGGTTCACTTTTCAACCTGGAACTTCCGCAAGAGTCCACTTCCAACTCTGAACTATTGCAAAAGTGAACTTTCCAACTTTGGACTCTAAAATCGTCTAAGTTGCAACCATGAAATAACAAAACCGTCCGCTTTACAACCTTGGTTAGTTTCACAACTGGCTTCGGCTGACATGGATATCATGCCACTGACATATCATCAAACAAAACAGTCCCGTGCCAGATCTTTTTCTCCGTCTTCTCTTTCTTCTCTCTTTACAGTTTCGCAGAAATTAAGAGATTTTTGATATTTGCAAAACACCAAAGATTGTAAAGTAGACAGCTCCGGTCGTTAGAGGTTGCAACTCAGACATATGTTTCGGTTGTTAGATTTGTCTGATGACATGGTAGTAACATGGTGAACACATGGCATCCATGCCAGTCAAAAATACTCACAAAACTACCCGAGGTTGTGAAGTGCACAGTTTCAGTTGTTACAGGTTGCAACTCGGACAATTTTTTAGTCAATTTAGAGTTGACAAGTTACCTTTTTCTATTTCATAACAATACAGCAATAGATTTTTAAATAATATCCGATACATTTCTCCTTTACATAATTGAAAACCAAAGGGCCAAGTTCAACTAATTGCAACCAAAATTAGCACAACACACATACACACTGTAATAGAAGGAAAACTGAATAAAGTAGTAGGAGGGGTTGTCTTACAATCAAGCTAGGCAAATCGAGTTTCTCCACTTCATTAAGCAGGACCATTGCAGCCAGCCCACAAAAAGTGTACCTTATCAAAGCAATTTTTATTTAAACTTTTTAACAGATACATAAAAATCATCAGAGATCCCCCGCAAAAAAAAACATCAGAGACAATCCTTAGAAACGTACCCACCATGAGCTTCAGCAGAAGGTTCCCCCGCAATCCCACCTTCATAAGTTTGACAACTGGGGGGGATATAGTGTATGAATTAACCAATCATTCTATAGAAAAAGGTTATCTGAACAAATCAACCACATATTTTAAAATTGCAAAATTGAAAAAACACATTAACCAAACCAAACCTTGCTATGTAGTTTCCAACACCTTTTGCCAGCTCATCATCAAGAATGTTCACGAGGCTGGCAACCTAAATCTCAACAAGCGTAATATTAGAGAATGGCAACAGAAACATTAACTACAAGAAACTCACCGATATTGCAGTATAGCAAGCGCGGACATCAATTTCACCACCATCATGCATTCTGGTTGAAGGATTTTCAATGGAGTAACAGACATTAGTCAGTGGAACTTGGTATGGAAATAGTATTTTTCCTTGCCCTATGCACTATCGAGAAAACACACCTGAAAGCACCTGATTTGTCCTTCATTAGAAGCATAAACTTGTACAGATTGTCCCTGATTGACAACTTAGAACGGTTAAGAAAACAACACAGATATAAATGACATCTTTCTCCAAGAGCAGACATAGAGTTACCTTTTTATTGATGATAGTGCTCTTTCACTCCCTATGGTTACAAGTGTATTTACAGCAGCGTACGATGTAGCGAGATGAGGTAACTACCAAAGAAAAGGTGAGCAAAAGGATGAAATTAAAAACTGGTCAGTGGACATTATCATCTTGAATGAGTAGATAAACATGAAACGGTAGATCAATTAACAAAAAAAAAGATTAATGCTATCTCTGAACTTCCAAAAGATGGAGAAACAAAACCACTACAAAAGCTAGCTTTGCCAACTACAGCAGGCTTCTTGAGTTATATGAACACATTAGGTCATCAAATAGACAAATACCAAACACACAGATACATATTTCATATAGAACATATCTCTGAAGTTCTTATAACCCTAAAATGGTTTGTCGAAGTTATTTTGTATATTCATGTGAACATGCCAAGTAGCCTAGAACGGTCTAAGCACTCATTTTGAAGCAAACATTTGAAAGTAATGTCAGATCCAGTATCTCTACAGCCCAGCATTCACATGGCCTGTTCCAAATTCCATGGTTGCCTAAAATTGCATTTCAAGAACTAATGCAAAAGATTAACCAACCTAAATGTGGGGAATTAAAAAGTGTTTGAGGTTAGAGCAAACCTGCCCAGGTCCACCACCATATCCACCATGTTTGTCCTGAAACAATTATAATTAAGCCACCATAAGAGAAAGAAAATGGTAATAAACTTACTGTATCTGCAAATGGGTATCTCCAGTGCTTTAATTATGTATGACCAATACTAATTGCATTTTTCCGTAAAAAAATCATATAAGATTTACTGTGTTGTGCAACCAGAGCATATTGTTCTCAGCAACTTTATTAGTTTCTATAATCTATAGTATGTATATATGCAAAACTACACGTGGATTGAGAGGTTTATTCATGTAGCCCCACCACCTTAAGCAGTTTGGTAAAGCGGTTCCATTCAATCTTGTTTTTCATATCAGCAAAGAAGAGCGGAAGTTTGAAACAAAGCCTTAAACAGTCTGCTTGTAAAGTTTTCAGCATATATATCCTTAAGCGTAAGTGTTATCAAAATTTAACTGCCAACTGCAGCAAGATATCCATACAATTATATTGTAACAGATCAACAAACCTGGCATCGAGACAAGAAGTCCACAATATCGTTCTCGAGGTCATCGTCAAGCGTTTCATCCAGCACCGCAAGCCCATGAACCATCCAATAGCATAACCAAGGTCGACTGGAATAACCAGAAGAAAATTGTCAGCAAAATATAAACCAGGGACGGCATATGATTTAATTTAACACTGGAGAAGCAATACTTGGCATCGAGCACATGGAAGCTAGGTGCAAGATGCCTCAGCCCTTTCGTCAAATACTCGACATGCTGATCGCGCCACAGCTCTAGCCTGCAGCAGAAGAAAAACCACGATCAAAGCTCGGTATAAGCAAGTGGAGAACATCATAGTCTCAAGCCAGTGCTTGCCAAAAGTAAAGGGCACACTGATATACGACACCTAATTGGCAGCACCAAGCTTCTACGAGCAAACATTTTGGTACCACAATCAAGCAATTACTCCACCCATCTGCTACATAGGTGAATTTATCAGTGAGCTTCCAATTCCGGGCAGAAGCCAAGCAAACCTATCTGATCTCCGCACCGACCAAGCCCTGAAGCCCATCTCTCGCACCCAAACCCGCTACTCCCAAACACCGCGAACAGCAGGCTAGTAGCTAAAGAGAAGTACTAATATGGAGCGTGCTTGAGGGTCCCTTACATGACGGACTTGGCGTTGGGCGCGGCGTCGAAGAGGACGCGGTAGATGTCGGCTACCCGCGCCTCCACCTTCATCTGCTCCACCTGCGTCACGGTGAGCCGGGGCAGCTCCGCGGCCGCGCCGTCCTCCGACGGGTCGCCCCCGGCGGGAGGCGACTGCGACGAGGAATCCATAGGCGCGGCGGAGGCAGGCGGACCGCCGCTCGGCTGTGTGCCGCGGCTGCGAGCTCTGTCTCCGTGCGGCCGCGAGGATCTCAGGGAAAGGCGGACCATGTGCGAGCTTGGTCCTTGGACTGGGGTAGTAGAAATTCGATGCCGATAAAGGAAGAAAGGAAGGAAGGCCTGAAAGTGAAAAGCCCAGCCCAGTAGGCAGTGAGGCCCAGTGGACCGGGCCAGCTTCGGGGCGAGGCCGTGTGCTATACCCACCCGTCCGGCTCGAGCGGGCGGATCATTCCCACCACCACACACGGCCGCGCCGCCGCCGCCCGCTAACCACCGTAGGGCAGCCTCCTCTTTCCGCTTGGCGGCTGGGGCTCTTCGCCTCCGCGAGGGTTTCCGCGGCGCACGGAACAGCAGGAGCAGGCCGCGCTGAGAGGTGAAGGGAGATGGCTGCCATGGTTGGAGCGCGCAGGGCTCTCTTCGCCGCCCGCTACTCCCCTCGCGGCAAGCTCGCGGCCGCGCTCCTCTCCCCCACCCGTCGAGTCGGTTCTCCTCGCAGGTACCGCACGCCTGCGCCAAGTCCTTGGACCAGTCTTCCCCTGCCTACTAATCATGATTTCATCGTCCAGTGGTTTAGTCCTCTCTGTGAGCTTGTGCTCATTTGCGATAGAAACGAAGCCACATGAGTTAGATATAGAAGATCTTTTTTTTTCAAAAAGTATGTAGAAGAAATCAAGTTCGGCCGGAGCTTGAGATGGCAGATATACTAAACACATACGCCCACTCATGGCACCTTATGATTTCAGTGTGCTGAAAATAGCCCGCCACCTCAATCCCTTATAATTTCAGTGTTCACATGGCCAAGAAGATTGCTTTGACGCCTCCAACTGGCCACTATGATTTCTTTGACGCATGTTTCTTGCCTGGACATTAACGTGACATGTTTGCTATTCTGTTTCAGTCTTCCAGCTGAAAGAGGATGCCCGCGTTCTTTGGTTCCAAATCGAGGCGCTGGCAGTGTGGCATCCGAACAAATTGATGGAGACTATCACCGTGATTGGGGGGTGCAAAACGCAGGGAACTACGGAGAGTCCCGCTCAAAACACTCACCTGATCATTTCAGCCGCCCCTTGCAGAGGGACCCCCCTTCAGCTAATTCTTCAGAAGGCATTGATAGAAATAAAGGTGTGCATGCTGATGGCGGTGTCAATGCACATTATGGATGCAATTCTGAACAGCCTTACCAGAGCGGACCTTACCAGAGGGGTGGATCGTATGGCTTACCAGATAGTCGCCAGCCATATACTGGTGCAAGAATGAATAACGAGCCACCTGGATATACTGCCAGGCAATCGTATGGGGGCAATAGTGCATATGGCCACCAAAACCCCAAGGGCGATATACCAAGTGCTCATCAGCAGCAGACTGTCACACCTGCTATTAATGGCCTTTCTGCAGATGGTAATGTGCGAAGAGGTCGTGACGTTACTGGATATGATTGCGGCTCTGGATACAATTCCCGAAGTAACCAGGAGAGCTATACTAGTGGGCAGTACGGATATGGCCCGTCAGCACAGTCACATCAAAGCTCAACTGGAAGTGACCAGCAAGTCTTTCAGCAACAGAAGGTTGATCGAATATCTAATGGTAATTACTTCAACAAGCCTGGCAATTCTGCGTCACAGTATCCAACTCCAAGCAGTTCCCATAAGGAGCATGTTGCAGGATCTCAACAAGGCCACAATGGTGATTTTGGATACAATACCAGGCAGCCTGATCAGGGAAGTGGTGCATACAATCACCCAAGTCCTAATGGAGGTCCACCAAGTACTCAGCAGCAGCACAATGGCACTGGATATGCCACACACAACTTTGGTTACAACACCCAAAGTAACCAGCAGAACTATAATGGTAGGCAGAATGGATACGGTCCTTCAGGACAGTCATATCAAAACTTAACTGGAAACGTTCAGCAGCAGAATGATTATCAAAGTCATGATCCTGCAAATAGGCCTGTGAATTCTGCCTCACAGTATCCGAATACTAGCCATTTCCATAAGGAGCATGTTCCAGTATTCCAGCAAGGCCACAAAGGTGATTTTGGATACAATGCTTCACAAGCATATCAGAGTCATTATACCACTAACAAAATTGACACGCAGAGAAATCATCGAGAGCATTTCATGAATGTAAACACAGATGTACAGCACAGCCATAACAGAACTTATCCAGAATCTCATTCAGATATTCAACCTATTACGTCAGCTGGGAACAACTTGAGCAGTAAGCCCTATCAAGATAATATGTATTTCCAGCATTCACTGCCTGGCAGCCTGCCAAATAATGGATCACCTTCTGAAGTATCTGATGAAGCCAGCGGCATATCCAAAGGTACTATTGAGGAACTGGATAAGTTATGTGAAGATGGGAACATAAAAGAAGCTTTGAAAGCTCTACCGGTGCTGCAAGGAAAAGGCATTGTACTGCATGCTCCTCAATACTTTAAACTGATGCAAGCATGCGCTGATGCATGTGCTCTTGCAGAAGCAAGACAAATACATGATCAAATATCTCAATCAGAACTAGCTGTTGACATAGATGTTAACAACAAAATTTTGGACATGTATGCTAAATGTGCCTCGATGGAAGATGCAAAGAAACTTTTCAGTACTATGGCGCAGCATGATTTGACATCTTGGAGCACTATAATCTCAGGGTTTGTGCATAATGGTCTTGGTGAAGAAGCAACTGACTTTTTTGATCGTTTTAAGCAGACGGGAGATAAGCCAGATTCTGGCATGTTCACACATGTATTTTTGGCCTGTGGAATTTTGGGATCAGTTGACGAGGGCATGTTGCATTTTGAATCAATGCAGAAGGATTTTGATATAATTCCTTCCCTGGATCATTATGCGAGCATTGTTAATATGCTTGGCCAGTCGGGCTATGTTGATGAAGCTCGTGAATTTGTTGAACGGATGCCTATGGAACCGAGCGCCGATATCTGGGAAAGTTTGATGAATATGTGCCGACTTAATGGATACTTAGAGCTTGGGGATCGTTGTGCTCAGATTATAGAACGCCTGGATCCTTCTAGGCTGAATGAGCAGTCTAAAACGGGTCTTTTCCCTGTAAATGCTTCAGACCTTGCAAAGGAGAAAGAAAGGAAAAAGGCTAATACTGCTGAAGCTAGGAGCAAAGTTCATGAATACAGAGCAGGGGATCGATCCCATCCAGAAACCCTTAAGATCTATGAAGAGCTGAGGTACTTGGCGGCTCATATGAAGGAGGCTGGCTATATTGCGGATACTCGATTTGTGCTTCACGACGTTGATCCAGAAACTAAAGAGGATGCCTTGCTAGCTCACAGTGAGAGACTAGCTGTTAGTTACGGTCTTATTACTAGTGCTGTCCGTTCGCCAATTCGGGTTATCAAGAATCTTCGCTCCTGTGGAGATTGCCACACAGCTTTGAAGATAATCTCTAAGCTTGTTGGCCGTCAGATCATTGCGAGGGATGCAAAGAGGTTCCACCATTTTGAAAATGGTGTGTGCTCTTGCAAAGATTATTGGTAAACGTAATGCGACATGTCTATGCTGTTATCAAATTTAATAGGTAGAGATCCAAAATTAGTTGTGTAAATCCTGAAGGTTGTTGCCTATGAAACATTTGGTTTAACCACAGGTTTCATGTCAGGGACACGGTGTATCCTCCCTTCTATGTAACATCCTATTAGTGTTCTACCCTGGAATTTATTAGCTTGAAGCATTCTTTATCTGATGATGCTCCCTCACAAGTCATTATGCATCGGAAACTAAAGATATACACTTGGTTTGCAGGTATTCTGTAGTTCGTACTTGTTGGTAACTTTTTTGTGCTAGAAGACTTGTACGAAACTTCCTGGTTACCCCTTCTTTTGTACTCCTTGATTTACTGAACCTTCAACTCACAGCATAGACAATTAGGCACGGTCCTTCACTGGTAGCCTTTATATGCTCTAGCGTTCCAATAAGAGGATTTTTAGTTATTCTGTGTATCAGGAAAGAGCCTCACTGAAGAAGTCTGCAACTTGGAGCTTTGATGGTAAAAGCAGTGACTTGGGTGCACTTACTTCTGTAGCTGGAATTGTGCCAAATGGTGAAATGGAAGTCCAACACGTCATACAAATTTTCAAAAAATCTACTGTACAGCATTGACCCAGGTTGCATACAATATCTTGTAGAATCTTACGTCAAAATTCGATTTACATGTGGCACCACTGGAGCATCCTACGAGTGAGGTCGAAGTGGCATGGTTAGCATCCGGCTCCGAATTCCGTGCGCGCCTGAGCTCTGCTGATCTAAAATTTGGGATATAAAGCTATGCTAGTTTAATTTTCTGGAGCGGGGAAAGACATGATCTCGCATTCCCAAGCGCGGAGTTGGAGAAATCATAGGGCAAATGCCTTCGATAACAAAAAGGGGATTGCTAGTTCGCACCAATCCAAAATTAAAACGATCTGAAAACGGTTCGTTGGCTTGCATGATCTTTCAAATGATCTAGTTTTGGATATGGGTTGAGCCACAACCCATGTAGTAGTAGTTCTTTTTTACTTACAAGCGGATTATGGGTTTGTAGAACTTTAAATCAGAAAGAACTGGATTTTATTTTAGAGAAAAGCCATGAGCCTGACTTTATAGATAAAGTCACGCAGAGTCAATATCACAGCAACACACAGAGTAGTAGCAACGCCCACATAGATAGTTTAGAAAAGCAAACGTACCTGGCTCCGAGCTAGCACACGGCACACAGGCCGGAAACTCGGAGAGAGACGACAAAAGGGACCACCAAGCTCCTAGCCGCCAGACTGATGCTGCAGAAGAGAAGTGGTAGTAGCTCGAATCTTGGTAGACATCAAATCAAAAGCATCACGGTTCGCCTCCTTAGTCAATAATCCCCACTGCTGCAAGAATATGTATGATTTGAATAAGCAATCAGATGGTTTAGCAGGGAAGATATGCTCGATAGTAAACTTGTTCCTAGTACTCCACAGAGTGCAGCACATAGCCGAGAATCCCACCCAGAACAGTCTCCTCTCGGCCCCAACCAGGTTAGAAGCCAAAATTCGAAGTTCTGAGAAGGAAACTGGGCTCCAAGAGACATGAAGCCAGGACCTGATGCAGCACCAAAATAGTTTGGCCAGAACGCAACTAAAGAATATATGGTCTGTATCCTCCATTTCACCACACAAAGCGCATCTATCGGATCCCGGTCTGTTTCGCTTATGGATCTGGTCAGCCGCCGGTAACCGCCCTCTGAAGGCTTGCCACATAAAGACCTTAATCTTGGGGGGGATACGTGTCCGCCAGATCACCTTGAACTTGGAAGTAGTAGTACCAGAGGTAAGCTTGGCGTATAACGACTTAACAGAAAGACGCCCGGACGCACTATGGGGCCAAGTTACCGAGTCCTCCTCCTCCGAGAGCACAGGAAAGAGGGCAACGAGACGCTGCCAGTCCTCCAACTCTACAGGAGAAAGGGAGCGGCGAAGAGCCGGGTTCGGGCAGTAAGAGAAAAGAACCGGAAAGGAAACCGCAAGTGGAGCCAGATTGCACCACCAATCAAGCCAAAGCCGTGTAGACCTGCCATTGCGAACTACAAATTTAACGAGAGATTTGAACATCTGCCGTACTTTAACCAGATCTTTCCAGAATTGAGAGGCGCCCAAAGTCGAAGCAAACATAGGACTGGAGTTAGGAAAGTACTTCGCTTTAAGAATGGTAAGCAAAGTGGGTTCTCAGTGTTAGTCATGATCTTCCACCACCACTTGATAAGAGATTTGTTCATAATCAAGGTACTAATAATGCCCAACCCCCCAAGGTTCCTGGGCCTACAGATATGTTCCCATTTCACCAATCTGTACTTGCGTTTATTATCCGCAGCATTCCAGTAGAAAGCACCCCTGTGCTTATCAAACCCCGCATGAGTACCAATGGAGAGAAGGTAAAAACCCATCAAGAACATGGGTAAGGATGACAAGCAAGCATTAATTAGGGCAATCTTGCTGGCCTGAGTATTATATCTGCCCCTCCATGGCATAACATGATTGCCCACTTTGGCAACCGCGGGAGCAAAATCTTTTGCCAAAAGCTTATCATTAGAAATAGGGAGCCCAAGGTATTTAAGAGGGAAGGAGCCTAGAGAGCAATTCAGCAGTTGAGGGACACGCAGGGCCTCAGCTTCCGAAACCCTAGTTACAATCACTTCGCTCTTAGCGAAGTTGATCTTGAGCCCCGACAAGGCTTCAAAACAAAGCAGCAAGAACTTAAGGTGGGTAATGCATACGTCGTTCAGCTCGACCATAATAATCGTATCATCAGCATATTGGAGGTGAGAGCTAACAGGGGAGATGTGCCCGGCCACAGTTGCCCTCGAGAGGATATTGGAAAGAGTGTCCGCTACAAAATTGAACAAGAGAGGGGAGGCCGGATCTCCTTGCCTGAGGCCCCTAGAGTTGCGGAAGAAATTACTCACCCTACCATTCACAGACACCGCTGTGTGGCCACCCGACACCAATTGCATGACCCTGTGAACAAAAGCTCCATCAAAGCCTTTTGCCAGCAGAACCTGCCGTAGAAACTTCCAACTGACCGAGTCATAAGCTTTCTCAAAGTCCAGCTTAAGGATCGCCGCCTTGGTGCCTCTCTTACGAATGTCATGAACAATTTCATGATGACAAAGGACCCCGTCCAGAATGAATCGCCCTTTAACAAAGGCGGATTGATAAGGGGAGAGAACTCTATAAGCAACGGGGGAGAGACGAGAGGCAAAGCCTTTGGCGGAGAACTTCGCAAAGTTATTAATAAGGGCGATAGGTCTGAATGGAGAGATCATGTCCGCGCCCTTGACTTTAGGGATGACGGTGATGACATCGTAATTAAGCCTAGAAATATCGACCGTACCCAAAGAAAACCCTTGAATCACCATGCAAACAAGGGTGCGCAACTAGGGCTAGAATTTCCTGAAGAAGGGGATAGAAAAGCCATCCGGGCCCGAAGCCGAATTAACGTTAGCCTTGCTAATGGTATCAAAAATCTCCTCCTCGGAAAGGGGAGTCATTAAGGCTTCATTTTCCTCAGCAGAAATCTTATCATGGTCATTCCAAAAAGAAGGGGCAATCTTAAACCCAGAGTCCAGTTTGGCCGAGAGGAAAGAGGAGAAGAACTCCACAACATGTGACATAATGAGGTTCTGGTACGAGATTCTAACACCATTGATAAGAAGACTATCGATCGTACATCGTCTACGCCTCCCATTGGCTATAGAGAAGAAGTAGGCCGTAGGGGAGTCACCCTTTAACAACCAGTTCACAGTGCCCCTTTGTCGCTAATAAATCTCATCCTAGCAGTGCGACTGCACCAAGGCATCTTCAAGGGAGTACCGCAACACCGATTCTTGGTCCAAAAGGCCCGGGCCGTCGGTCGCCGCATCCAGGGAGCAAATTTGCCCTGTCAGGAGCGCCTTGTCCCTGCGCTCCTCAGCCGCACGGTTGCGGGCCCAACCACGAAGAAATTTGCGGAGGGAGTAAGAGCAGTGGTGCCAATCGTCCATTGGCCCAAAGGAGCGCCTATCGCGGATAGAAGGGGCGAGATCCTGGAAGACAACAGGTCACAAAAGCCATCTACCAGGAGCCAAGATGCATCAAATTGGAAGCGGGGAGGGGCTATGAGAGTTTCGAGCCCAGCGTCAAGGATGAGTGGTGTATGATCCGAGCTCACGATGGGTTTAGCTTTGAGAAAAGCGCGGGGAAACATAGCATCCCAATTCGGGCAGACGAAGACACGATCAAGGGCCGGCCGGATAGGAGAGGTTTGGTGGTTCGTCCAGGTGAACCGAGAGCCCACCCTAGGGATCTCACGAAGAGCGCAATTACTAATGAAGTCGTTAAAAGCATGTGCAAGGGGCCACGAGAAGTTGGTAGTGTTCTTATCCGATGACAAGCGTAGCAAGTTAAAATCCCCGCCAACCGGGAGGGAAATGGAGCACGACACTATTTTGGAAGTGATTTCATCAAGGAACAGAGTAGAAAGAGGATGGTCTGCCGGGCCGTAAACAACCATGACCTCCCAAAGGACATTCAAATGGCGATGGTACAAAACAATACTAGCCCAAAAGATACCATGGTCAAAAGCCACAAATCAAAAACGTCCCCTTTAGTGCCAATAAGGATACCACCAGAATGGCCAGAGGAGGGAAGGAAATTCCAATCAAATCTGTCAGCGCCCGCAACTGCGGAAAACTCATTGGGGGGAGGGGGGCTTTTAAAAGTTTCAACTAAGCCTACCAAGTCAATATTGTCACCTCTAATCACATCTCTCAATTGATCTCTGCGCCCCTAGCGCCAAAAACCCTAATATTTTCCAAAAAAGGGCTCTCATTTGGACGACAGGTTTTTGATGCGGAGACTAGACCTGCACGGGGCCACACAGGATTTAGAACGCTTAGCGGCACCCCGTTTGACAGGAAACGGAGGGACCTGGCCCCTACCAGCCTCATCCAGCGCTCCTTCGGCCACTACCGAAGGAGGGATGTGTGATGCCGCTAACTCTTTAGCTTTAGCAATGGCGGCCTGGGCCACCTCATTGGCCCTAACCAGAGCAAGAATGCCGGAAGGAGAATCAGCTCCCAACTCAAAGGAAATGCCCACATCCGAAACCACATTAATCAAATGATCATCCGAGCACGAAGGAAGCACCAGCCGAACAGGGGACTTAGGAGATTCAACAGGAACAGGAGGGGTTGGGGGAAAGTACCTGAGGGAGGGACATGTCTGGTCACCGCCCGATCGGCCACCCGTTCGCCGCTATTCAGGACCCGTCCACTTTTGCGAGCAGTGGAGGATGGGGACCGGATAGGCGTGGCGCGACCCACCGGGGGAGGAGATGCCGGACCAGAAGCAACGCCCATATCAGCCTCCAGACGACGAGACAGTCCGGCCAACGACTGCTTGGATCCCGCCGAAGCCCTGCTCCACGCCGAGAATTTCCTGACTGACGACTTTGAAGGGAATATGCCCTAGAGGCAATAATAAAGTTGTTATTTATATTTCCTTATATCATGATAAATGTTTATTATTCATGCTAGAATTGTATTAACCGGAAACTTGATACATGTGTGAATTCATAGACAAAACATTGTGTCCCTAGTATGCCTCTACTAGACTAGCTCGTTAATCAAAGATGGTTAAGTTTCCTAACCATAGACATGTGTTGTCATTTGATGAACGAGATCACATCATTATGGGCAAGACCCATCCGTTAGCTTAGCATAATGATCGTTAATTTTTATTGCTATTGCTTTCTTCATGACTTATACATATTCCTTTGACTATGAGATTATGCAACTCCCGAACATCGGAGGAACACCTTGTGTGCTATCAAACGTCACAACATAACTGGGTGGTTATAAAGATTCTCTACAGGTGTCACCAAAGGTGTTTGTTGGGTTGGCATAGATCGAGATTAGGATTTGTCACTCCAAGTATCGGAGAGGTATCTCTGGGCCCTCTCGGTAATGCACATCATGATAAGCCTTGCAAGCAATGTGACTAATGAGTTAGTTGCGGGATGATGCATTACGGAACGAGTAAAGAGAATTGCCGGTAACGAGATTGAACTAGGTATGAGGATACCGACGATCGAATCTCGGGTAAGTAACATACCGATGACAAAGGGAATAACATATATTGTCATTGCGGTTTAACCAATAAAGATCTTCGTAGAATATGTAGGAACCAATATGAGCATCCAGGTTCCGCTGTTGGTTATTGATTGGGGATGTGCCTCGGTCATGTCTACATAGTTCTCGAACCCGTAGGGTCCGCACGCTTAACGTTCGATGACGATTTGTATTATGAGTTATGTGTTTTGGTGACCGAAGATTGTTCGGAGTCCTGGATGAGATCACGGACATGACGAGGATTCTCGAAATGGTTGAGACGTAAAGATTGATATATTGGAGGATAGTATTTGGACACCAGAATGGTTTCAGAGTGTTTCGGATATTTATCGGAGTACCGAGGGGTTACCGGGACCACCCGGGGAAAGTAATGGGCCTCATGGGCCATAGGGGAAAGAGAGGACAGCCCACAAGGGGGTGGCGCACCCCCCCCCATGGGGAGTCTGAATTGGACAAGGGGAGGGGGCGCGGCCCCCCTTTCCTTCTCCCTCTCCCTCTCCTTCCCCCTTTCCCCCTCGGAAAGAAGGAAGGGGGGGGCGAATTGGACTTGGAGTCCTAGTAGGACTCCTCCCCCTTGGGCGCGCGCCTAGGCTGGCCTCCTCCCTCTCCCTCCTTTATATACGGGGGCCGGGGGCACCCCAAAGCACATCAATTGTTTCTTAGCCGTGTGTGGTGCCCCCTCCACTGTTTACTCCTCCGGTCATATTGTCGTAGTGCTTAGGCGAAGCCCTGCGCAAATCACATCACCATTACTGTCACCACGCTGTCGTGCTAACGAAACTCTCCCTCGACACTTTGCTGGATCAAGAGTTCGAGGGACGTCATCGAGCTGAACATGTGCTGAACTCGGAGGTGTTGTACGTTCGGTACTTGATCGGTTGGATCGCGAAGAAGTTCGACTACATCAACCGCGTTAAACTAATGCTTCCGCTTTCGGTCTACGATGGTACGTGGACACACTCTCCCCCTCTCGTTGCTATGCATCTCCTAGATAGATCTTGCGTGATCATAGGAATTTTTTTGAAATTGCATGCTACGTTCCCCAACAGTGGCATCCGAGCGAGGTCTATGCGTAGATGATATGCACGAGTAGAACACAAAGAGTTGTGGGCGATCATAGTCATACTGCTTACCACCAACGTCTTATTTTGATTCGGCGATATTGTTGGATGAAGCGGCACGGACCAACCTTACATGACCACGTTCATGAGACCGGTTCCACCGACAGACATGCAACTTGTTTTTCATAAAGGTGGCTGGCTGGTGTCTGTTTCTCCAACTTTAGTTGAATCGAATTTGACTACGGCCGGTCCTTGTTGAAGGTTAAAACAGCACACTTGACGAAAAATCGTTGTGGTTATGCGTAGGTAAGAACAGTTCTAACTAGAAGCCCGTACCAGCCACGTAAAACTTGCAACAACAAAGTAGAGGACGTCTGACTTGTTTTTGCCGGGCATGTTGTGATGTGATATGGTCAAGACATGATGTGATATACGTTATTGTATGAGATGATCATGTTTTGTAAAAGTTATTGGCAACTGGCAGGAGCCTTATGGTTGTCGCTTTATTGTATGAAATGCAATCGCCATGTAATTGCTTTACTTTATCACTATGCGTTAGTGATAGTTGTAGAAGCAATAGTTGGCGAGACGACAACGACGGTACGATAGAGATCAAGGTGTCAAGCCGATGACGATGGAGATCATGACGGTGCTTTGGAGATGGAGATCAAAGGCATAAGATGATGATGGCCATATCATGTCACATATTTTGATTGCATGTGATGTTTATCCTTTATGCATCTTATTTTGGTTAGTACGGCGGTAGCATTATAAGATGATCCCTCACTAAAATTTCAAGGTATAAGTGTTCTCCCTGAGTATGCACCATTGTGACAGTTCGTCGTGACGAAACACCACATGATGATCGGGTGTGATAAGCTCTACATTCACATACAATGGGTGCAAGACAGTTTTGCACGTGTGGAATACTCAGGTTAAACTTGACGAGCCTAGCATGTACAGACATGGCCTCGGAACACTGAGACCGAAAGGTCGAACGTGAATCATATAGTAGATATGATCAACATAGAGATGTTCACCATTGAAAACTACTCCATCTCACGTGATGATCGGACATGGATTAGTTGATATGGATCACGTGATCATTTAGATGACTCAAGGGATGTCAATCTAAGTGGGAGTTCTTAAGTAATATGATTAATTGAACTTAATTTATCATGAACTTAGTCCTGATAGTTTTTGCATATCTATGTTGTAGATCAATGGCCCGTGCTACCATTCCCTTGAATTTTAATGTGTTCCTAGAGAAAGCTAAGTTGAAAGATGATGGTAGCAACTACACGGACTGGGTCCGTAACTTGAGGATTATCCTCATTGCCGCACAGAAGAATTACCTCCTTGACGCATCGCTAGGTGTAAGGCCTGCTGCAGGAGAAACTGCTGACGTTATGAACGTCTAGCAAGCTAAATCTGACGACTACTCGATAGTTCAGTGTGCCATGCTTTACGGCTTAGAATCGGGACTTCAAAGACGTTTTGAACGTCATGGTGAAGGAAATATGCCCTAGAGGCAATAATAAAGTTGTTATTTATATTTCCTTATATCATGATAAATGTTTATTATTCATGCTAGGATTGTATTAACCGGAAACTTAGTACATGTGTGAATACATAGACAAACAGAGTGTCACTAGTATTCCTCTACTTTACTAGCTCGTTGAATCAAAGATGGTTAAGTTTCCTAGCCATACACATGAGTTGTCATTTGATTAACGGGATCACATCATTAGAGAATGATGTGATTGACTTGACCCATTCTGTTAGCTTAGCACTTGATCGTTTAGTATGTTGCTATTGCTTTCTTCATAACTTATACATGTTCCTATGACTATGAGATTAGGCAACTCCCGAATACCGGAGGAACACTTTGTGTGCTACCAAACGTCATAACGTAACTGGGTGATTATAAACGTGCTCTACAGGTTACTCCGATGGTACTTGTTGAGTTGGCATAGATCGAGATTAGGATTTGTCACTCTGATTGTCGGAGAGGTATCTCTGGGCCCTCTCGGTAATGCACATCACTATAAGCCTTGCAAGCAATGTGACTAATGAGTTAGTTGCGGGATGATGCATTACGGAACGATTAAAGAGACTTGCCGCTAACGAGATTGAACTAGGTATTGAGATACCGACGATCGAATCTCGGGCAAGTAACATACCGATGACAAAGGGAACAACGTATGTTGTTATGCGGTTTGACCGATAAAGATCTTCGTAGAATATGTGGGAGCCAATATGAGCGTCCAGGTCCCGCTATTGGTTATTGACCGGAGACGTGTCTCGGTCATGTCTACATAGTTCTCGAACCCGAAGGGTCCGCACGCTTAACGTTCGGTGACGATCGGTATTATGAATTTATGTGTTTTGATGTACCGAAGGTAGTTCGGAGTCCCGGATATGATCACGGACATGACGAGGAGTCTCGAAATGGTCGAGACATAAAGATCGATATATTGGATGGCTATGTTTGGACATAGGAATGGTTCTGGGTGAGTTCGGGCATTTATCGGAGTACTAGGAGGTTACCGGAACCCCCCGGGGAGTCAATGGGCCTTAATGGGCCATAGTGGAAAGGAGGAGGAGGCGGCCAAGGTGGGGGCGCCCCCCCCCAAGCCCAATCCGAATTGGGAGGGGGGTCGGCCCCCTTTTCCTTCTCTTCTTCTCCCCCTTCCTTCCCTCTCCTACTCCAACTAGGGAAGGGGAATCCTACTCCCACCGGGAGTAGGACTCCCCCCTTGGGCGCGCCTAGGAGGCCGGCCGTCTCCCCCTCCTCCACTCCTTTATATACGGGGGAGGGGGAACCCCATGGACACACAAGTTGATCATTGATCTCTTAGCCGTGTGCGGTGCCCCCTCCACCATAATCCACCTCGGTCATATCGGTGTAGTGCTTAGGCGAAGCCCTGCGTCGGTAACTTCATCAACATCGTCATCACACCGTTGTGCTGACGAAGCTCTCCCTCGACACTCAGCTAGATCAAGAGTTTGTGGGACGTCACCGAGCTGAACGCGTGCTGATCGCGGAGGTGCCGTGCTTTCGGTACTAGGATCGGTTGAATCGCGAAGACGTTCGACTACATCAACCGCGTCACTTGACGCTTCTGCTTACGGTCTACGAGGGTACGTAGACAACACTCTCCCCTCTCGTTGCTATGCATCACCATGATCTTGCGTGTGCGTAGGAATTTTTTTGAAATTACTACGTTCCCCAAGAGTGGCATCCGAGCCAGGTTTATGAGTAGATGTTATATGCACGAGTAGAACACAAGTGAGTTGTGGGCGATAATAGTCATACTGCTTACCAGCATGTCATACTTTGATTCGGCGGTATTGTTGGATGAAGCGGTCCGGACCGACATTACGCGTACGCTTACGCGAGACTGGTTCTACCGACATGCTTCGCACATAGGTGGCTGGTGGGTGTCAGTTTCTCCAACTTTAGTTGAATCGAGTGTGGCTACGCCCGGTCCTTGTTGAAGGTTAAAACAGCACATACTTGACGAAAAATCGTTGTGGTTTTGATGCGTAGGTAAGAACGGTTCTTGCTTAGCCCGTAGCAGCCACGTGAAACTTGCAACAACAAAGTAGAGGACATCTAACTTGTTTTTGCAGGGCATGTTGTGATGTGATATGGTCAAGACATGATGCTAAATTTTATTGTATGAGATGATCATGTTTTGTAATGGAGTTATCGGCAACTGGCAGGAGCCATATGGTTGTCACTTTATTGTATGAAATGCAATCGCCATGTAATTGCTTTACTTTATCACTAAGCGGTAGCGATAGTCGTAGAAGCAATAGTTGGCGAGACGACAACTATGCTACGATGGAGATCAAGGTGTCGCGCCGGTGACGATGGTGATCATGACGGTTCTTTGGAGATGGAGATCAAAGGCACAAGATGATGATGGCCATATCATATTACTTATATTGATTGCACGTGATGTTTATCCTTTATGCATCTTATTTTGCTTAGTTCGGCGGTAGCATTATAAGATGATATCTCACTAAATTTTAAGGTATAAGTGTTCTCCCTGAGTATGCACCGTTGCGAAAGTTCGTCGTGCCGAGACACCACGTGATGATCGGGTGTGATAAGCTCTACGTTCACATACAACGGGTGCAAGCCAGTTTTGCACACACAGAATACTCGGGTTAAACTTGACGAGCCTAGCATATGCAGATATGGCCTCGGAACACTGAGACCGAAAGGTTGAGCATGAATCATATAGTAGATATGATCAACATAGTGATGTTCATCATTGAAAACTACTCCATCTCACTGATGATCGGACATGGTTTAGTTGATTTGGATCACGTGATCACTTAGATGATTAGAGGGATGTATATCGAAGTGGGAGTTCTTAAGTAATATGATTAATTGAACTTTAATTTATCATGAACTTAGTACTTGATAGTATTTTGCGTGTCTATGTTGTTGTAGATCAATGGCCCGTGCTACTGTTCCTTTGAATTTTAATGCGTTCCTAGAGAAAGCTAAGTTGAAAGATGATGGTAGCAACTACACGAAATGGGTCCGTAACTTGAGGATTATCCTCATTGCTGCACAGAAGAATTACGTCCTGGAAGCACCGCTAGGTGCCAAACCCGCTGCAGGAGCAACGCAAGATGTTATGAACGTCTGGCAGAGCAAAGCTGATGACTACTCGATAGTTCAGTGCGCCATGCTTTACGGCTTAGAACCGGGACTTCAACGGCGTTTTGAGCATCATGGAGCATATGAGATGTTCCAGGAGTTGAAGTTAATATTTCAAGAAAATGCCCGGATTGAGAGATATGAAGTCTCCAATAAGTTCTACAGCTGCAAAATGGAGGAGAATAGTTCTGTCAGTGAGCATATACTCAAAATGTCTGGGTATAACAATCACTTGATTCAACTGGGAGTTAATCTTCCTGATGATAGTGTCATTGACAGAATTCTTCAATCACTGCCACCAAGCTACAAGAGCTTCGTGATGAACTATAACATGCAAGGGATGGATAAGACAATTCCCGAGCTCTTCGCAATGCTAAAGGCTGCAGAGGTAGAAATCAAGAAGGAGCATTAAGTGTTGATGGTCAACAAGGCCACCAGTTTCAAGAAAAAGGGTAAAGGGAAGAAGGGGAACTTCAAGAAGAACAGCAAGCAAGTTGTCGCTCAAGTGAAGAAGCCCAAGTCTGGACCTAAGCCCGAGACTGAGTGCTTCTACTGCAAAGGGACTGGTCACTGGAAGCGGAACTGCCCCAAGTATTTGGCGGATAAGAAGGATGGCAAGGTGAACAAAGGTATATGTGATATACATGTTATTGATGTGTGCCTTACTAATGCTCGCAGTAGCACCTGGGTATTTGATACTGGTTCTGTTGCTAATATTTGCAACTCGAAACAGGGACTACGGAGCGAAGATTGGCTAAGGACGAGGTGACGATGCGTGTGGGAAATGGTTCCAAAGTCGATGTGATCGCCGTCGGCACGCTACCTCTACATCTACCTTCGGGATTAGTTTTAGACCTGAATAATTGTTATTTGGTGCCAGCGTTGAGCATGAACATTATATCTGGATCTTGTTTGATGCGAGACGGTTATTCATTTAAATCAGAGAATAATGGTTATTCTATTTATATGAGTAATATCTTTTATGGTCATGCACCCTTGAAGAGTGGTCTATTTTTGTTAAATCTCGATAGTAGTGACACACATATTCATAATATTGAAGCCAAAAGATGCAGAGTTGATAATGATAGTGCAACATATTTGTGGCACTGCCATTTGGGTCATATTGGTATAAAGCGCATGAAGAAACTACAATCTGATGGACTTTTGGAATCACTTGATTATGAATCACTTGGTACTTGCGAAACATGCCTCATGGGCAAGATGACTAAAACTCCGTTCTCCGGAACAATGGAGCGAGCAACAGATTTGTTGGAAATCATACATACTGCTGTATGTGGTCCGATGAATGTTGAGGCTCGCGGCGGGTATCGTTATTTTCTCATCTTCACAGATGATTTGAGCGGATATGGGTATATCTACTTGATGAAGCATAAGTCTAAAACATTTGAAAAGTTCAAATAATTTCAGAGTGAAGTGGAAAATCATTGTAACAAGAAAATAAAGTTTCTACGATCTGATCGTGGAGGAGAATATTTGAGTTACGAGTTTGGTCTTTATTTGAAACAATGCGGAATAGTTTCGCAACTCACGCCACCCAGAACACCACAGCGTAATGGTGTGTCCGAACGTCGTAATCGTACTTTACTAGATATGGTGCGATCTATGATGTCTCTTACTGATTTACCGCTATCATTTTGGGGTTACGCTTTAGAGACGGCTGCATTCACGTTAAATAGGGCACCATCTAAATCCGTTGAGACGACG
Organism: Triticum aestivum; assembly: GCF_018294505.1. Lineage (NCBI taxonomy): Eukaryota > Viridiplantae > Streptophyta > Magnoliopsida > Poales > Poaceae > Triticum > Triticum aestivum. The sequence continues at coordinate 387,634,565 of NC_057802.1, read as the reverse complement.
CCTTATGAACTGTGGTTTGGCAAGAAACCCAAGTTGTCGTTTCTTAAAGTTTGGGGCTGCGATGCTTATGTGAAAAAGCTTGAACCTGATAAGCCCGAACCCAAATCGGAGAAGTGTGTCTTCATAGGATACCCAAAGGAGACTATTGGGTACACCTTCTATCAAAGATCCGAAGGCAAGACATTCGTTGCTAAGACTAGATCCTTTCTAGAGAAGGAGTTTCTCTCGAAAGAAGTGAGTGGGAGGAAAGTAGAACTTGATGAGGTAACTGATCATCACGTTGACTAAGCCTCTCTCACGAGCAAAACATGATCAACACCAAGACTCCATGGGTGTTAGAATCATTACTGTGTAATCTAGATTATTGACTCTAGTGCAAGTGGGAGACTGAAGGAAATATGCCCTAGAGGCAATAATAAAGTTGTTATTTATATTTCCTTATATCATGATAAATGTTTATTATTCATGCTAGGATTGTATTAACCGGAAACTTAGTACATGTGTGAATACATAGACAAACAGAGTGTCACTAGTATTCCTCTACTTTACTAGCTCGTTGAATCAAAGATGGTTAAGTTTCCTAGCCATACACATGAGTTGTCATTTTATTAACGGGATCACATCATTAGAGAATGATGTGATTGACTTGACCCATTCTGTTAGCTTAGCACTTGATCGTTTAGTATGTTGCTATTGCTTTCTTCATAACTTATACATGTTCCTATGACTATGAGATTATGCAACTCCCGAATACCGGAGGAACACTTTGTGTGCTACCAAACGTCACAACGTAACTGGGTGATTATAAAGGTGCTCTACAGGTTACTCCGATGGTACTTGTTGAGTTGGCATAGATCGAGATTAGGATTTGTCACTCCGATTGTCGGAGAGGTATCTCTGGGCCCTCTCGGTAATGCACATCACTATAAGCCTTGCAAGCAATGTGACTAATGAGTTAGTTGCGGGATGATGCATTACGGAACGATTAAAGAGACTTGCCGCTAACGAGATTGAACTAGGTATTGAGATACCGACGATCGAATCTCGGGCAAGTAACATACCGATGACAAAGGGAACAACGTATGTTGTTATGCGGTTTGACCGATAAAGATCTTCGTAGAATATGTGGGAGCCAATATGAGCGTCCAGGTCCCGCTATTGGTTATTGACCGGAGACGTGTCTCGGTCATGTCTACATAGTTCTCGAACCCGAAGGGTCCGCACGCTTAACATTCGGTGACGATCGGTATTATGAATTTATGTGTTTTGATGTACCGAAGGTAGTTCGGAGTCCCGGATATGATCACGGACATGACGAGGAGTCTCGAAATGGTCGAGACATAAAGATCGATATATTGGATGGCTATGTTTGGACATCGGAATGGTTCTGGGTGAGTTCGGGCATTTATCGGAGTACTACGAGGTTACCGGAACCCCCCGGGGAGTCAATGGGCCTTAATGGGCCATAGTGGAAAGGAGGAGGAGGCGGCCAAGGTGGGGGCGCCCCCCCCCCCCCAAGCCCAATCCGAATTGGGAGGGGGGTCGGCCCCCTTTTCCTTCTCTTCTTCTCCCCCTTCCTTCACTCTCCTACTCCAACTAGGGAAGGGGGAATCCTACTCCCACCGGGAGTAGGACTCCCCCCTTGGGCGCGCCTAGGAGGCCGGCCGTCTCCCCCTCCTCCACTCCTTTATATACGGGGGAGGGGGGAACCCCATGGACACACAAGTTGATCATTGATCTCTTAGCCGTGTGCGGTGCCCCCTCCACCATAATCCACCTCGGTCATATCGGTGTAGTGCTTAGGCGAAGCCCTGCATCAGTAACTTCATCAACACCGTAATCACACCGTCATGCTGACGAAGCTCTCCCTCGACACTCAGCTAGATCAAGAGTTTGTGGGACATCACCGAGCTGAACGCGTGCTGATCGCGGAGGTGCCGTGCTTTCGGTACTAGGATCGGTTGAATCGCGAAGACGTTCGACTACATCAACCGCGTCACTTGACGTTCCGCTTACGGTCTACGAGGGTACGTAGACAACACTCTCCCCTCTCGTTGCTATGCATCACCATGATCTTGCGTGTGCGTAGGAATTTTTTTGAAATTACTACGTTCCCCAAGAGTGGCATCCGAGCCAGGTTTATGCGTAGATGTTATATGCACGAGTAGAACACAAGTGAGTTGTGGGTGATAATAGTCATACTGCTTACCAGCATGTCATACTTTGATTCGGCGGTATTGTTTGATGAAGCGGTCCGGACCGACATTACGCGTACGCTTACGCGAGACTGGTTCTACCGACATGATTCGCACACAGGTGGCTGGCGGGTGTCAGTTTCTCCAACTTTAGTTGAATCGAGTGTGGCTACGCCCGGTCCTTGTTGAAGGTTAAAACAGCACATACTTGACGAAAAATCGTTGTGGTTTTGATGCGTAGGTAAGAACGGTTCTTGCTTAGCCCGTAGCAGCCACGTGAAACTTGCAACAACAAAGTAGAGGACATCTAACTTGTTTTTGCAGGGCATGTTGTGATGTGATATGGTCAAGACATGATGCTAAATTTTATTGTATGAGATGATCATGTTTTGTAATGGAGTTATCGGCAACTGGCAGGAGCCATATGGTTGTCGCTTTATTGTATGAAATGCAATCGCCATGTAATTGCTTTACTTTATCACTAAGCAGTAGCGATAGTCGTAGAAGCAATAGTTGGCGGGACGACAACGATGCTACGATGGAGATCAAGGTGTCGCGCCGGTGATGATGGTGATCCTGACGGTGCTTTGGAGATGGAGATCAAAGGCACAAGATGATGATGGCCATATCATATTACTTATATTGATTGCATGTGATGTTTATCCCTTATGCATCTTATTTTGCTTAGTTCGGCGGTAGCATTATAAGATGATCTCTCACTAAATTTCAAGGTATAAGTGTTCTCTCTGAGTATGCAACGTTGCGAAAGTTTGTCGTGCCGAGACACCACGTCATGATCGAAAGTTCCCGGGAAGAAGCCCAAGTCTGGACCTAAGCCTGAAACTGAGTGCTTCTACTGCAAAGGGATTGGTCACTGGAAGCGGAACTGCCCCAAGTATTTGGCGGATAATAAGGATGGCAAAGTGAAAGGTATATCTGATATACATGTTATTGATGTGTACCTTACTAATGCTCATAGTAGCGTCTAGGTATTTGATACTGGTTCCGTTGCTCATATTTGCAACTTGAAACGGGGGCTACGGATTAAACGATGATTGGCTAAGGACGAGGTGACGATGCGCGTTGGAAATGGTTCCTAGGCCGATGTGATCGCCGTCGGCACGCTACCTCTACATCTACCTTCGGGATTAGTTTTAGACCTGAATAATTGTTATTTGGTGCCAGCGTTGAGCATGAACATTATATATGGATCTTGTTTGATGCGAGACGGTTATTCATTTAAATCAGAGAATAATGGTTGTTCTATTTATATGAGTAATATCTTTTATGGTCATGCACCCTTGATGAGTGGTCTATTTTTATTGAATCTCAATCGTGGTGACACACATATTCATAATGTTGATGCTAAAAGATGCAAAGTTAATAATGATAGTGCAACATATTTGTGGCACTGCGGTTTAGGTCATATTGGTATAAAGCGCATGAAGAAACTTCATGTAGATGGGCTTTTGGAATCACTTGATTATGAATCACTTGATGCTTGCGAACCATGCCTCATGGGCAAGATGACTAAGACTCCGTTCTCCGGAACAATGGAGCGAGCCACTGACTTATTGGAAATAATACATACTGATGTATGCAGTCCGATGAGTGTTGAGGCTCGCGGCGGGTATCGTTATTTTCTGACCTTCACAGACGATTTGAGCAGATATGAGTATATCTACTTGATGAAACACAAGTCTGAAACATTTGAAAAGTTCATAGAATTTTAGAGTGAAGTGGAAAATCATCGTAACAACAAAATAAAGTTTCTACAGTCTGATCACGGAGGCGAATATTTGAGTTACGAGTTTGGTCTTCATTTAAAACAATGTGGAATAGTTTCGCAACTCATGCCACCTGGGACACCACAACGTAATGGTGTGTCCGAACGTCGTAACCGTACTTTATTAGATATGGTGCGATTATGATGTCTCTTATCGATTTACCACTATCATTTTGGGGTTATGCATTAGAGACAGCTGCATTCACATTAAATAGGGCACCATCTAAATCCGTTGAGACAACAACATATGAACTGTGGTTTGGCAAGAAACCTAAAATGTCATTTCTTAAAGTTTGGGGTTGTGATGCTTATGTGAAAAAGCTTCAGCGTGATAAGCTCGAACCCAAATCGGAGAAGTGTGTCTTCATAGGATACCCAAAAGAAACTGTTGGGTACACCTTCTATCACAGATCCGAAGGCAAGATATTTGTTGCTAAGAATGGATCCTTTCTAGAGAAGGAGTTTCTCTCGAAAGAAGTGAGTGGGAGGAAAGTAGAACTTGATGAGGTAGTTGTACCTTCTCTCGAGTGGGAAAGTAGTTCATCACAGAAATCAGTTCCAGTGATGCCTACACCAATTAGTGAGGAAGTTAATGATGATGATCATGAAACTTCGGATCAAGTTACTACCAAACCTCGTAGGTCAACCAGGGTACGTTCCGCACCAGAGTGGTACGGTAACACCTACCGGGTTATCATCTGACTTAACATCTACCGAGTTACCATCTGACTTAACACCTGCCGGGTTATCATCTGACTTAACACCTGCCGGGTTATCATCTGAGTTAACATCTGCCGGTTTACCAAGTGCCAGCCGGGTTATAACTCCGGCCGGGTCATACCGCGGGGTATATCCCCGACAAGTGATGCCTACACCAATTAGTGAGGAAGTTAATGATGATGATCATGAAACTTCGGATCAAGTTACTACCAAACCTCGTAGGTCAACCAGGGTACGTTCCGCACCAGAGTGGTACGCTAATCCTGTTCTCGAAGTCATGTTACTAGACCATGACGATCCTACGAACTATGAGGAAGCGATGATGAGCCCAGATTCCTCGAAATGGCTTGAGGCCATGAAATCTGAGATGGGATCCATGTATGAGAACAAAGTATGGACTTCGGTTCGACTTGTCCGATGATCGGCAAGCCATAGAGAATAAATGGATCTTCATGAAGAAGACTGACGTTGATGGTAATGTTACTGTCTACAAAGCACAACTTGTTGTGAAAGGTTTTCGACAAGTTCAAGGAGTTGACTACGATGAGACCTTCTCATCCGTAGCGATGCTTAAGTCTGTCTGAATCATGTGAGCAATTGCCGCATTTATGATTATGAAATTTGGCAAATGGACGTCAAAACTACATTCCTTAATGGATTTCTTAAAGAAGAGTTGTATACGATGCAACTAGAAGGTTTTGTCGATCCTAAAGGTGCTAACAATGTGTGCAAGCTCCAGCGATCCATTTATGGACTGGTGCAAGCCTCTCGGAGTTGGAATATACTCTTTGATAGTGTGATCAAAGCATATAGTTTTATACAGACTTTTGGAGAAGCCTGTATTTACAAGAAAGTGAGTGGGAGCTCTGTAGCATTTCTAATATTATATGTGGATGACAGATTGTTGATTGGAAATGATATAGAATTTCTGGATAGCATAAAAGGATACTTGAATAAGAATTTTTCAATGAAAGACCTTGATGAAGCTGCTTATATATTGGGCATCAAGATCTATAGAGATAGATCAAGACTCTTAATTGGACTTTCACAAAGCACATACCTTTATAAAGTTTTGAAGAAGTTCAAAATGGATCAGTCAAAGAAAGGGTTCTTGCCTGTGTTACAAGGTGTGAAATTGAGTCAGACTCAATGCCCGACCACTACAGAAGATAGAGAGAAAATGAAAGTCATTCCCTATGCCTCAGCCATTGGTTCTATCATGTATGCAATGCTGTGTACCAGACCTGATGTGTGCCTTGCTATAAGTTTAGCAGGGAGGTACCAAAGTAATTCAGGAGTGGATCACTGGACAGTGGTCAAGAACATCCTGAAGTACCTGAAAAGGACTAAGGATATGTTTCTCGTTTATGGAGGTGACAAAGAGCTTGTCGTAAATGGTTACGTTGATGCTAGCTTTGACATTGAACCGATGACTCTAAGTCGCAGACCGAATACGTATTTATATTGAATGGTGGAGCTGTCACTTGGTGCAGTTCCAAGCAAAGTGTCGTGGTGAGATCTACGTGTGAAGTGGAGTACATAGCTGCTTCGGAAGCAGCAAATGAAGGAGTCTGGATGAAGGAGTCCATATCCGATCTAGGTGTAATACCTAGTGCATCGGGTCCAATGAAAATCTTTTGTGACAATACTGGAGCAATTGCCTTAGCGAAGGAATCCAGATTTCACAAGAGAACCAAACACATCAAGAGATGCTTCAACTCCATCTGTGATCAAGTCAAGGAGGGAGACATCGAGATTTGCAAAATACATACGGATCTGAATGTTGTAGACTCGTTGACTAAGCCTCTTCCACGAGCAAAACATGATCAGCACCAAGACTCCAAGGGTATTAGAATCATTACAATGTAATCTAGATTATTGACTCTAGTGCAAGTGGGAGACTGAAGGAAATATGCCCTAGAGGCAATAATAAAGTTGTTATTTATATTTCCTTATATCATGATAAATGTTTATTATTCATGCTAGAATTGTATTAACCGGAAACTTGATACATGTGTGAATACATAGACAAAACATTGTGTCCCTAGTATGCCTCTACTAGACTAGCTCGTTAATCAAAGATGGTTAAGTTTCCTAACCATAGACATGTGTTGTCATTTGAGGAACGAGATCACATCATTAGGAGAATGATGTGATGGACAAGACCCATCCGTTAGCTTAGCATAATGATCGTTAAGTTTTATTGCTATTGCTTTCTTCATGACTTATACATATTGCTTTGACTATGAGATTATGCAACTCCCGAATACCGGAGGAACACCTTGTGTGCTATCAAACGTCACAACGTAACTGGGTGATTATAAAGATGCTCTACAGGTGTCACCGAAGGTGTTTGTTGGGTTGGCATAGATCGAGATTAGGATTTGTCACTCCAAGTATCGGAGAGGTATCTCTAGGCCCTCTCGGTAATGCACATCATGATAAGCCTTGCAAGCAATGTGACTAATGAGTTAGTTGCAGGATGATGCATTATGGAACGAGTAAATAGACTTGCCGGTAACGAGATTGAACTAGGTATGAGGATACCGACGATCGAATATCGGGCAAGTAACATACCGATGACAAAGGGAATAACGTATATTGTCATTGCGGTTTGACCGATAAAGATCTTCGTAGAATATGTAGGAACCAATATGAGCATACAGGTTCCGATGTTGGTTATTGATCGGAGATGTGTCTCGGTCATGTCTACATAGTTCTCGAACCCGTAGGGTCCGCACGCTTAACGTTCGATGATGATTTGTATTATGAGTTATGTGTTTTGGTGACCGAAGATTGTTTGGAGTCCTGGATGAGATCACGGACATGACGAGGAGTCTTGAAATGGTCGAGAGGTAAAGATTGATATATTGGATGATAGTATTCGGACACCGGAATGGTTTCGGAGTGTTTCGGATATTTATCGGAGTACTGAGGGGTTACCGGAACCCCCCGGGGAAAGTAATGGGCCTCATGGGCCATAGGGGAGAGAGAGGACAGCCCACAAGGGGGGGGGCCCCCCATGGGGAGTCCGAATTGGACAAGGGGAGGGGGCGCGGCTCCCCTTTCCTTCTCCCTCTCCCTCTCCTTCCCCCTTTCCCCCTCCGAAAGAAGGAAAGGGGGCCGAATTGGACTTGGAGTCCTAGTAGGTCCTCCCCCTTGGGGGCGCGCCTAGGCCGGCCTCCTCCCTCTCCCTCCTTTATATACGGGGGCAGGGGGCACCCCAAAGCACATCAATTGTTTCTTAGCCGTGTGCAGTGCCCCCTCCACTGTTTACTCCTCCGGTCATATCGCCGTAGTGCTTAGGCGAAGCCCTGCGCAGATCACATCACCATCACTGTCACCACGCCTTCGTTCTAACAAAACTCTCTCTCGACACTTTGCAGGATCAAGAGTTCGAGGGACGTCATCGAGTTGAACGTGTGCTGAACTCGGAGGTGCCATATGTTCGGTACTTGATCGGTTGGATCGTGAAGAAGTTCGACTACATCAACCACGTTAAACTAAAGCTTCCGCTTTCGGTCTACGAGGGTACGTGGACACACTCTCCCCCTCTCATTGCTATGGATCTCCTAGATAGATCTTGCGTGATCGTAGGAAATTTTTCAAATTGCATGCTACGTTCCCCAAAAGACTTCCTCTTGGAAGTGCGACCAGCCGAGCCCCGAGGGGGGGGGGGAAGCAGGGAGGTCCTCAATGCCTGAGAGCGAGGGGGGAACTGGGGCGGATCGGCAAGTTGGAGCAGACACCCGAGGACGGGGTACCTACTGGAATGGAAGCACCCGCAGACGCCGCCGCCAGCCCCTGCACCCCAGCTGCACCCTTCGGCGCTCCATCCACCGGACCATTCTCCTTAAAAAGCTCGCGGGATTCAGAGCCCATGCCTTCCCATTCAGAGTGCGTGAAGTGAGGGTTCGAGCCTCCGCTTGGATTGGACGCCCCAAAGTCATTCCCCCCCATGTTTGTCACATGGGGAAGGCCTGGGAGGAGGAGGAGGTGGTGGGACTTGGAGGTTCTCAGCACCCTCGACACGGACACGCAGACGGAAGCCGTCAACAGAGGGGAATATATCAACGGCACCTCGGACACATAGAGGATCAACACATCACACTTTGAGGCGGATAGGGCCAAGGATTTGCAGGGAGACGGGGTCAATCGTAATGGGTTTGCCGATCAGAACACCAAAAGCCATCAGAAACTCAGGGGAGCGCAAGGCGGGAGGAACATCATCGACAAGGACCCAACTATCAGAGAGCGAGGGAATCAATTTGGAACCATTGGACCTTTGACGGAAACAACAAGTTGGTTAAGAGGTAGCGTGAAACTAGTGCACGAGGAGATCATTCTAAGACTTTCTTTGGAGGGGAAAATAGCCGCAAACTCGAACTCCGAGAGTTGTCGGACCTGCCAGTCCCAGCCGCCATCGTCCTAGAGCTTAAGCTCATCGAGAAGGGTCTGGGGAGATATCTTTTGGTCCCTAACAGAGATAATGGCAGCGTTGGAGAGGGCAGGGGTAACCCCCACCTGAGGGATCTCACTATCTAGAGCGAAGAACGAGCACCCCGGCAAACCAAGGCCATAATGAACAAACGAAGCAGGTTTGCGACGATTCTGACAGTCCACAGTGAGGTGCCCCTCCTCCTTGCAAATGAGGCAGAAGGGGGGTTGAAGCAGCGGGATTGGAAGTGGCCTGGTTGGTGGCAGGCGAAGCAGGTGAGATTGGGGTTGGGTGGTTGGGTGGAAGGAGGAGGGTGAGATGGAGGGGGAGGGGAAGGGGGAAGGATGCCATCACCCTGGCCAACCAAAGACGAACTAGGGCCGATAGGGGAAGGATGACGGCCAAAGGAGCCGGGACCAGGACCGCCACGCGGCTGCAGACGACCACCATAACCCGAGGACGCCCTCGAGGCGCGGACGGCGCCACGGGCGGGAGCCGGCAGCCCGCGCGGAGGTAGAGGAGGGGGGAAGCAGGGACGGAGCCCGTGGCCCCGCCCGCCGCCACCGCAGCCTCCCAAGGGTCTCCACCAGATCCGGGCGCCACGGAGCCCTCTGCCGCCGCCGTGGCCGCCGTCGAGCGGGCCCACTCATCGCACTGCAGCCACTCGGGCCTGGCAGCCCAGGCCTCGCGGACACGAGCCACCTGCTCGCGCACCGCCTGGCCCACCTCAAGCTCGGATCTGAGCACCGCCTCGAGCTCCAGATCCGCAACTGCCTCGACAGAACCCTTGCGCCGCCGCTTCTGGCCAGAGACGGCCTCACTCAACGAGCCGCGCGAGCGGTCCATGGCGAGCACAACCACAAAAGAGAGTGATAGGGGAGGAGGGGAGTTGGATCTACGGAACTAGCGGATGGGGAAGCACAGACGCCAGGCGTCGGATTTGGAGGCAGGAAACTCTAGGAAGGGGGAGGAGCCTTTGCGGACCCATAAATAGCCAGAGCTGGCGAGGCGAGGGCCGCCCGAGCAGGGCGGGCCAGGTCGAGCAAACTGGGTTGGGCCACCTGCAGTCCAGAGCCCAGGATAGGTAGGGGGAAATAGACTAAAGAAGAGAGTGGGGGGCCAACAGGCCCAGGGAGGGCAAGGAAGCCCGCACCAAAGGCCCACAAGCCGTCTGGACAGTCACCCGATCTAGGGTTGGCATAAAAACCGCTGCCGCCGGCGGCAGCAGGCGCAGCCCCACCACAGAGCCCACCGGAGATGACGAAGGAGAAGGAGAGCGAATGTCACCACACTAGGAGCCACCACGACCAGGCCCCACACCTAGCACACCGCGGTACAGCGAGGCCGCAGGCACCTTTCTCGAGGTCCACCGACGGCGGGAGACGCAGATCCAACCAAGGTCACCCGACGAAGAGGAGAGAACCTTCCTGCCGCCCCGCCTCCCCCCCGGGGGCGAACTTCCGGGCACGCACCGGCGAATCCCCACCAACCACCACAGCAGCCCCATGGAGATGGGTCGGGGAACGAGGCTCTGGCTCAGACTCAGAGTCAGAATCGTCGTCGCCAAGTCCCAGCGCCCAAAACTTGTTGCGCGGACACGGGCCGAGAGGTGAGGACCGAGGGGTAGGAGGGGAGAGGGCCAGAGAGAGGGCAAGACGAGCCGGGGACGAGGAGAGCTGGGAGCCAGACGGGAGGAGAGCACCACCGGAGAGAGGGAGGAGGGCCGCGCCGTCGCAGCAAACAAGGGAGGGGAGCAAGGAGGGGAGACGAGAGGGGGAGCCATCTCTTTGAGTCAGCAAAGAATTTTGCCCCCAGCTTCCGCTGAAATCTTGCCACAATCCCTGTGTAACCCATAATCGACCGCCACCCGCCCAGGCAATCCCCTCAAAGAAAAACAGGAATGTTATATGTCGAATCTCAACTGGGAAGGAAATGACAAGCGAACAATTTTTCTTGGTAGTTTTAAACGAAAAATGCCTTTCTTCTAAAGAAACTACCATGTTGTTCTGAAGAAATTGCCATCGCCTCAGAACTAAAGCAGCCAACAAAATCGTTCGAAATACCACCCTCTCCTAGTGATCGTTCACCGGCTAATAGGGAAAATGCTTCGTTCTAGTCCCCCGGTCTAATTCAATCAGGAGTCGGAGAAGAATGCCAAGTGAAACACTAGCTTCTTGATTTTTGTTTTGTGTGGACATGTATCCAAGAGTTGAGAGGTAGGTTTCAGGACTTTCAGTATCCCGAGGAGACCCCAAAAGGGCCTAACAAGGGCTCACCTACTAAAGTTAGAGCATCTACAACCGGAGTTAGCAAATCCATGCATGTATACGTCTGCCGCCGTGCCCGCAGACATCATCGGGCAGGTTCTCATTTGTCCTCCCGGACAACCATACCCCCATATGCCAGCCCTCATATCCATGGATTTCCATCATATAGTATAAATTCATCATCAGTTCGACAATTCAACGATACAGATAAATGGGAATTCAACATGCCAAAATAAAATTCAATAATTCATACACAGATAGGTGATACGTCCATTTTGCATCATGTTTTCCTACTGTTATTTATAGTGTTTTTATGCATTTTAACACTTTGTGGAGTATTTCTAATGTCTTTCCTCTCACAATATGCAAGGTTTGCACAAAGAGGGAGAATGCCGGCAGCTGGAATTCTGGACCTGAAAAAGCTATGTTAGAGATACCTATTCTGCACATCTCCAAATGAGCTGAAATTTTATGAAGAATTATTTTGGAATAAATAAAAAATACTGGAGAAAAGAACTACCGGAGGGAGTGCGCCCTGGTGGGTAGTGGGCTCCTTGGCCCACATCCGATGTCCATCTTCTGGTACATAAGGTCTTTTGACCTAGAAAAATAAGGAGATGACTTTCAGGATGAAGCACCGCTGTCTCGAGGTGGAACTTGGGCAGGAGCACTTTTGCCCTCCGCGGAGCGATTCCGCCAGGGGAACTTCCCTTTGGGAGGGGGAAATCGAAGCCATCATCATCACCAACAACCCTCTCATCTTTGGGAGGCCAATTTTCATCAACATCTTCAATAGCACCATCTCATCTCTAATCCTAGTTTATCTCTTGTGTTCAATCTTTGTATCAAAACCTCAGATGGGTACCTATGGGTGACTAGTAGTGTTGATTACATCTGGTAGTTGATGCTAGCCGGTTTATTTGGTGGAAGATTATATGTTCATATCTATTATGATATTTATTACTCCTCTGATCTTGAGCATGAATATTATTTGTGATTAGTTGCCTTTCGTTCTTGAGGCCACGGGAGAAGTCATGTTGCAAGTAATCATGTGAATTTGATATTCGTTTGATATTTTGATGATGTGTATGGTGTGATTCCCTTAGTGGTGTTATGTGAACGTCAACTACATGACACTTCACCATCTTTGGGCCTAAGGGAATGCATTATATATGTAATAGTTATTAGATGATGGGTTGCTAGAGTGACAGAAGCTTAAACCCTAGTTTATGCGCTATTCCGTAAAGGGCTGATTTGGATCCACATGTTTAATGCTATGATGAGATTTTATCTTAATTCTTCTTTCATAGTTGCGGATGCTTGCGAGGGGGTTAATCATAAGTGGGAGGCTTGTTTAAGTAAGAACAACACCCAAGCACCAGTCCACCTTGATGTCGCTTGAACTACGTCGGTATTTCCCCAAAGAGGAAGGGATGATGCAGTACAACTACGGTAGGTATTTCCCTCAGTTATGAAACCAAGGTATCAATCGAATAGGAGAACCAAGCAACACTATGTAAACGGTACCTGCACACAAAGAACAAATACTTGCAACCCGATGCTTATGAGGGGTTGTCAATCCCTCTTTCGGGTAACAGCGCCAGAAATTGTCAAGTTGACGGGATAAAAATTGTGATAGATTGGATAAATAGATCTCGATAAAACGCGAAATAAAATAAGTAACAAAAAAGTGCAGCAAGGTATTTTCGGGTTTTTGGAATAATAGATCTGAAAACAAAAGCAAATAAAAATATATCTCAAAGCAAATATGATAAAGAATAGACCCGGGGGCCGTAGATTTCACTAGTGGCTTCTCTCAAGAAATAGCACATGGTGGGTAAATGAATTACTATTGGGCAATTGATAGAAAATCAAATAGTTATGATGATATCCAAGGCAATGATCAATATATAGGCATCACGTCCAAGATTAGTAAACCAACTCCTACCTGCATCTACTACTATTACTCCACACATCGACCGCTATCCAGCATGCATCTAGTGTATTAAGTTCATGGAGAAACGGAGTAATGCAATAAGAACGATGACATGATGTAGACGAGATCTATTCATGTAGGAATAGCCCCCATCTTGTTATCCTTAATAGTAACGATACATGCGTGTCTTGCTGCCCCTTCTGTCACTGGGAAAGAAGCGCACGATCGAACCCATCACAAAGCACCTCTTCCCATGGCAAGAAAAATCGACCTAGTTGGCCTAACTAAACCAAAGATTCAAAGAAGAAATATGAGGCTATAAATAATCATGCATATAAGAGATCAAAAGAAGACTCAAATAATATTCATGGATATAGATATGGTCATAAACTCAAAGTTCATCGGATACCAACAAACACACCGCAAAAGGGGTTACATCAAATAGATCTCCAAGAGACCATTGTATTGAGAATCAAAAGGGAGAGAGGAAGCCAACTAGCTACTGACTACGGACCCGTAGGTCTATGATGAACTACTCACGCATCATCGGAGAGGCACCAATGAGGATGATGAAGCTCCCCGTGATGGTGTCTAGATTGGATCTTGTGGTTCTGGAACTTGTGGTGGCTAGAATTGTGTTTCGTCGACTCCCCTAGGGTTTCTAGAATATTTGGGTATTTTTAGGGCGAAGAGGCGGTGCAGGAGGTCACCGAGGTGGGCTGTGGCGCGCCCTGGTGGGTTGTGCTCCCCTCGGAGCCCCCCTCTGGTACTTATTTGGCCCATCAGGTGTCTTCTGGTCTTAAAAAATTCTCCAAAAAGTTTCGCTGCGTTTGGACTCTGTTTGGTACTGATATTCCGCGAAGTAAAAAAAGCAAAAACAGCAACTGGCACTGGGCACTATGTCAATAGGTTAGTCCCAAAAACTGATATAAAGTTGCTATAAAATGATTGTAAAACATCCAAGAATGATAATATAACAGCATGGAACAATCAAAAATTATAGATACGTTGGAGACGTATCACACCCACATATCAAATTATCAAAGTAGCGAACGCAAATCAAACCAACATGATGAAAGTGTCTAGATGAAATTCTTGTGTGCCCTCAAGAATGCTTTGCTTATTATAAGAGACCGTTCCAGCCTGTCCTTTTCTATAAAAAGGATTGGGCTACCTTGCTGCACTTTTGTTACTGTTATCGTTACTTGCTCGTTACAAATTATCTTGCTATCAAACTACCTGTAACCGACAATTTCAGTGCTTGCAGAAATTACCTTGCTGAAAACCGCTTGTCATTTTGTTCTACTCCTTGTTGGGTTCAACACTCTTACTTATCGAAAGGACTACAATTTATCCCCTATACTTGTGGGTCATCAATAGGCGATACATGAATGATTCAAACAACTCCATTTTTTGCTGTCGTTGATCCTCTTCTTCATGCCGATCAACAATTCTTTCCTTCATCATCCAAGAGGCTAGTGTCCTGCAACATGATCCTCTCTCTCTCTCTCTCAATTCCTTCCAATGTCGCCGTCTTTTCAAGCTCCCATTCTGGGAAAAAATTGCCTCTCTAATTCTATTTTGCCCTTCTCCATGTTCAACCTCTCCTAGTCGAACTCCATCTTCTCCCTTTGTGCATCTATGAAGATCTTGTACCTCTCCTCCTTCTTCACCTCCTTCGTGGAAAAAAATTCTTGCCCCAGTGGTAGACCTTTTTCTTGCCGCGCCATCACGCGGGATCATGTCCTTCTCCCACTTGTTTCGCATCACCGGCCGGTTCCTCTTTGCACGGTGGCTTGTATGTTTGTCCCTCCATTTTTTTTCTTCGTCATCCAATCCAATTGATTGAATGGAGCTAGACCCATCCTTTTTCTTCATCTTCTTTGTGTCGCTTTAAATATCCTCAAGGACGGTTTGCCACCTTGGTTTCACATTCAATTTCATCCCAAAATGGGACAAAGTGAATGGCTTCTTCTCGGTTTGTTAGTACAAAGCCACAACCAAAGTTGCATGGCTTTGGAATCCGATGCGGCTTTGGTTCCGATCATCCACTTATTTGAGGAAACCAACAAACTTGCTCACGTTCTCTTGGATGGTGAATCACCTATGTTGGAGAGAGCACGCACCACGGTCGCTAATGATTCGGTATGGCATCACAAACGGTTTTTGCTCATGATAAAGTTTGTGAATTTTTTCAAATATTGAACGCCTTTTTTGCTCGGTTCCACATATCGGATCCATGCTAGTGTTCGACTAACAAAACATCTTCAAATTGTGTGAATGCCGGACCTCTTGGCTTCACTACCTTCTTTTTTTATGTTTGCCCGACATCATACATAGGGGAATTGGTATCCCCATGTCAAATTGCAAAGGCTCTTGACAATCATTTATCATGTTTAGCATTATTTCCTACAATATGCATCAAAACTAAACTATCATCCTACAAGTTTGATTGAATGGTATGTGAAATAAAATGAATGAACAAATGCAAATGTCATAGGGGCAGTGAATGTACGCAGTCTTGTTGGGGCATACCGTCAAACAACATGCGGGCATGTCGGCTCGGGCCTTGCCCGACACTGTCTGATGCCTTTGGAGCAGCGACGAGTCGACCATCATGTCCACAACAGTGGCGTATTCCGAAAAGATATCTGGGATGCTTGGCCACATGGAGGCGGGAACCGAGTGGGGCTCTGCGAACGACTTGTTTTTTCCCACGGGCAGATCGGTCCGCGTTGCCACACTACTCGCACCAAAGTCCATGTCATCATCATCGTTCATATTCGCACCGCTCCTCTCCGCAGCTACCTTCTCAACCACTTCACGCTCCCACTTCTTTTAGCGGCGCTCCCTCCGGGCGACGTTCTCCATGTTGCAACTGACCACCACGGTGGGGATCCCCACCGATTCTGCTGAGGCATCATCCATGTCAATGGTGATGAACAGGGTAGTCAACGATGACATCAACTATGGCGTATGAGGATGGTAACTCGTACGGTGAGCAAGGGAGGAGGTGGGTGGCTGCGCAGAGGCGGGAAATGGAGGACGTGCACGGGAGGAGTGTGGTCCAAGTGGTGGACTAGTCAATTTGGAGTGGATTTGGGATGGGTGCAGTTTGTCGGAACCGATGTGGCGGAAGCGCCCGACTACGTATGGGCGTCCCCATAACCGCCCCAGGTATGGGTTGGGTATAAGGGCCTGCAAATGCACAGGGTTTAGTTTTAGCCTTTTTGAAGTAAGAGTATTGATCCCATAGAGAGTACGAGAAATTGGACTTTATCCCTTATAGAAACTTTTGGAGATGTGCCTCTGAGTTAGTTGTAGACACGAAGCACAATGAATGCAAAAGATAGTTATGATTTTGAGTTGAGTGTGAACAAAACTAAATAGCAAAAAGAATTAAAAGAGCGCATCACAATGAATAAAGCATTGAAATCGACAAAGGATTAAAGCGTTCTCAGGGACGTCTGAAATTCCCATTGGTATGTGTCTAACGTAACATATGTTGGGGAACATAGCATGCAATTTCAAAAAAATTCCTACGATCATGCAAGATCTATCTAGGAGATGCATAGCAACGAGAGGGGAAGAGTGTGTCCACATACCCTCGTAGACCGAAAGCGGAAGCGTTATATTAACGCGGTTGATGTAGTCGAACATCTTCACGATCCAACCGATCCAAGTACCGAACGTACGGCACCTCTGTGTTCACCACATATTCAGCTCGATGACGTCCCTCGAGCTCTTGATCCAGTAGAGGGTCGAGGAAGAGTTTCGTCAGCATGACGGTGTGGCGACGGTGTTGGTGATGTGATCCGTGCAGGGCTTCGCCTAAGCACTACGACGCTATGACCAGAGACGTAAACTGTGGACGGGGGCACCGCACACGGCTAAGAGAAATCTTGGTGTGCCTTTGGGGTGCCCCCCCGCCCCCATATATAAAGGAGGGGAGGAGAAGGCCGGCCCCCTAGGGGCGCGCCAAGTGTGGGGAGTCCTAGTAGGATTCCCCTTTCCTTTTCCGGAGTGGGATAGAGGGAAAGGGAGAGGGACTAGGAAAGGGCAAGGGGGCGCCGCCCCCTCCCCTGGTCCAATTCGTACTCCATGGGGGGGCGCCACCTCCCTTGGCCTGCCTCTTCTTCTCCCTTATGGCCCAATAAGGCCCAATTACTTCACTCGGGGGTTCCGGTAACCCCTCGGTACTCCGGAAAAATACCCGAATCACTCGGAACCATTCCGATGTCCGAATATAACCTTCCAATATATGAATCTTTACCTCTCGACAATTTCGAGACTCCTCGTCATGTCCGTGATCTCATCCGGGACTCTGAACAAACTTCGGTCACCAAAACACATAACTCATAATACAAATCGTCATCGAACATTAAGCGTGCAGACCCTACGTGTTCGAGAACTATGTAGACATGACCGAGACACATCCCCGCTCAATAACCAACAGTGGAACCTAGATGCTCATATTGGCTCCTACATATTCTACGAAGATCATTATCGGTCAAACCGCATAACAACATACGTCATTCCCTTTGTCATCGGTATCTTACTTGCCCGAGATTCGATCGTCGGTATCATCATACCTAGTTCAATCTCGTTACCGGCAAGTATCTTTACTCGTTCTGTAATACATCATCCCGTAACTAACTCATTAGTCACATTGCTTGCAAGGCTTATAGTGATGTGCATTACCGAGAGGGCCCAGAGATACCTCTCCGATACACGGAGTGACAAATCCTAATCTTGATCTATGCCAACCCAACAAACACCTTCAGAGACACCTGTAGAGCATCTATATAATCACCCAGTTACGTTGTGACGTTTGATAACACACAAGGTGTTCCTTCGGTATTCAGGAGTTGCATAATCTCATAGTGAGAGGAACATGTATAAGTCATGAAGAAAGCAATAGCAATAAAACTAAACGATCATTATGCTAAGCTAACGGATGGGTCTTGTCCATCACATCATTCTCTAATGATGTGATCTCGTTCATCAAATGACAACACATGTCTATGGTCAGGAAACTTAACCATCTTTGATCAACGAGCTAGTCAAGTAGAGGCATACTAGGGACATGGTGTTTTGTCTATGTATCCACACATGTATCAAGTTTCCGCTTAATACAATTCTAGCATGGATAATAAACATTTATCATGATATAAGGAAATATAAATAATAACTTTATTATTGCCTCTAGGGCATATTTCCTTCAGTCTCCCACTTGCACTAGAGTCAATAATCTAGTTCACATCGCCATGTGATTTAACACCAACAGTTCACATCTCCATGTGATCAACACCCAAAGGGTTTACTAGAGTCAATAATCTAGTTCACATCGCTATGTGATTAACACCCAAAGAGTACTAAGGTGTATCATGTTTTGCTTGTGAGAGAAGTTTAGTCAACGGGTCTGCCACATTCAGATCCGTATGTATTTTGCAAATTTCTATGTCTACAATGCTCTGCACAGAGCTACTCTAGCTAATTTCTCCCACTCTCAATATGTATCCAGATTCATACTCACAGTCATCCGAATCGGTGTAAAAGCTTGCATCGACATAACTCTTTACGATGAACTCTTTATCACCTCGATAACCGAGAAATATTTCCTTAGTCCTCTAAGGATAATTTTGACCAGTGTCTAGTGATCCACTCCTGGATCACTATCGTACCCCCTTGCCAAACTCATGGCAAGGCACACAATAGGTCTGGTACACGGCATAGCATACTTTATAGAACCTATGGCTGAGGCATAGGGAATGACTTTCATTCTCTTTCTATTTTCTGCCGTGGTCGGGTTTTGAGTCTTACTCAACTTTACACCTTGCAACACAGGCAAGAACTCCTTCTTTGACTCTTCCATTTTGAACTACTTCAAAATCTTGTCAAGGTATGTACTCATTGAAAAATCTTATCAAGCGTCTTGATCTATCTCTATAGATCTTGATGCCCAATATGTAAGCAGCTTCACCGAGGTCTTTATTTGAAAAACTCCTTTCAAACACTCCTTTATGCTTTCGAGAAAATTCTACATCATTTCCGATCAACAATATGTCATCACATATACTTATCTGAAAGGTTGTAGTGCTCCCACTCACTTTCTTGTAAATACAGGCTTCACCGCAAGTCTGTATAAAACTATATCTTTGATCAACTCATCAATGTGTATATTCCAACTCCGAGATGCTTGCACCAGTCCATAGATGGATCGCTGGAGCTTGCACACTTTGTTAGCACCTTTAGGATTGACAAAAACTTCTGGTTGCATCATATACAACTTCACTTTAATAAATCCATTAAGGAATGCAGTTTTGATATCCATTTGCCAGATTTCATAAAATGCAGCAATTGCTAACATGACTCGAACAGACTTAAGCATCGATACGAGTGAGAAAATCTCATCGTAGTCAATACTTTGAATTTTTCGAAATCCTTTTGCGACAATTCGAGCTTTGTAGATAGTAACACTACCATCAGCGTTCGTCTTCCTCTTGAAGATCCATTTATTCTCTATGGCTTGCCGATCATCGGGCAAGTCAACCAAAGTCCATACTTTGTTCTCATACATGGATCCTATCTTAGATTTCATGGCCTCAAGCCATTTTGCGGAATCTGGGCTCATCATCGCTTCTTCATAGTTCGTAGGTTCGTCATGGTCTAGTAGCATGACTTCCAGAATAGGATTACCGTACCACTCTAGGGCGGAACATGCTCTGGTTGACCTACGAGGTTCGGTAGTAACTTGATCCGAAGTTTCATGATCATCATCATTAGCTTCCTCTCTAGTTCGTGTAGGCATCACGGGAACTAATTTCACTGATGTCCTACTTTCCAATTCGAGAGAAGGTACAATTACCTCATCAAGTTCTACTTTCCTCCCACTCACTTCTTTCGAGAGAAACTCCTTCTCTAGAAAGGGTCCATTCTTAGCAACGAATATCTTGCCTTCGGATCTGTGGTAGAAGGTGTACCCAACAGTCTCCTTTGGGTATCCTAGGAAGACGCATTTCTCTGATTTGGGTTCGAGCTTATCAGGTTGAAGCTTTTTCACATAAGCATCGCAACCCCAAACTTTACGAAACAACATCTTAGGTTTCTTGCCAAACCATAGCTCATATGGTGTCGTCTCAATGGATTTAGATGGTGCCCTATTTAATGTGAATGCAGCTATCTCTAATGCATAACCCCAAAATGGTAGTGGTAAATCGGTAAGAGACATCATAGATCGCACCATATCTAATAAAGTACGGTTACGAGTTCGGACACACAATTACGCTCTGGTGTTCCAGGTGGCGTGAGTTGCGAAACTATTCCTCATTGTTTCAAATGAAGACCAAACTCATAACTCAAATATTCACCTCCATGATCAGATCGTAGAAACTTTATTTTCTTGTTACAATGATTTTCCACTTCACTCTGACATTCTTTGAACTTTTCAAATGTTTCAGACTTATGTTTCATCAAGTAGATATACCCATATCTGCTCAAATCATCTGTGAAGGTCAGAAAATAACGATACCCGCCGCGAGCCTCAACACTCATCGGACCACATACATCAGTATGTATTATTTCCAATAAGTCAGTTGCTCGCTCCATTGTTCCGGAGAACGGAGTCTTAGTCATCTTGCCCATGAGGCATGGTTCACAAGCATCAAGTGATTCCAAAAGCCCATCAATGCTACCTCTTGAGCACTGCGTTGGTTTTCCCTTGAAGAGGAAAGGGTGATGCAGTAAAGTAGCGTAAGTATTTCCCTCAGTTTTTGAGAACCAAGGTATCAATCCAGTAGGAGACCACGCTCAAGTCCCTCGCACCTACACAAACAAATAAAAACCTCGCAACCAACGCAATAAAGGGGTTGTCAATCCCTTCACAGTCACTTACGAAAGTGAGATATGATAGATATGATAAGATAATATTTTTGGTATTTTTATGATAGAGATTAAAAATAAAGATTGCAAAATAAACGGTGCCAGAAATAACTTGTTGTAGGGAGATTAATATGATGGAAAATAGACCCGAGGGCCATAGGTTTCACTAGTGGCTTCTCTCAAGAGCATAAGCATTACGGTGGGTGAACAAATTACTGTTGAGCAATTGATAGAATTGACCATAGTTATGAGAATATCTAGGTATGATCATGTATATAGGCATCACGTCCGAGACAAGTAGACCGACTCCTGCCTGCATCTACTACTATTACTCCACACATCGACCGCTATCCAGCATGCATCTAGAGTATTAAGTTCAAAAGAACAGAGTAACGCTTTAAGTAAGATGACATGATGTAGAGGGATAAACTCATGCAATATGATATAAACCCCATCTTGTTATCCTCGATGGCAACAATACAATACGTGCCTTGCTGCCCCTACTGTCACTGGGAAAGGACACCGCA
Organism: Triticum aestivum; assembly: GCF_018294505.1. Classification (NCBI taxonomy): domain Eukaryota; kingdom Viridiplantae; phylum Streptophyta; class Magnoliopsida; order Poales; family Poaceae; genus Triticum; species Triticum aestivum. The sequence continues at coordinate 387,612,815 of NC_057802.1, read as the reverse complement.
AGATTGAACCCAAAGCTAAGCACTTCTCCCATTGCAAGAAAGATCAATCTAGTAGGCCAAACCAAACTGATAATTCGAAGAGACTTGCAAAGATAACCAATCATACATAAAAGAATTCAGAGGAGATTCAAATATTGTTCATAGATAAACTTGATCATAAACCCACAATTCATCGGTCTCAACAAACACACCGCAAAAGAACATTACAACGAATAGATCTCCACGAGAATCGTGGAGAACTTTATATTGAGATCCAAGGAGAGAGAAGAATCCATCTAGCTAATAACTATGGACCCGAAGTTCTGAGGTAAACTACTCACACATCATCGGAGAGGCTATGGTGTTGATGTAGAAGCCCTCTGTGATCAATGCCCCCTCCGGCAGGACACTGGAAAAGGCCCCAAGATGGGATCTCACGGGTACAGAAGGTTGCGGCGGTGGAATTAGGTTTTCATGGATGCTTCTATTGGTTTGGGGGTACGTAGGTATATATAGGAGGAAGAAGTACGCCGGTGGAGCAACGTGGGCCCCACGAGGGTGGAGGGCGCGCCCCCTGCCTCATGCTCTCCTGGTTGATGTTTTGACGTGGACTCCAAGTCCTCTGGATCACGTTTGTTCCGAAAATCACATTCCCGAAGGTTTCATTCCATTTGGACTCCGTTTGATATTCTTTTTCCACGAAACACTGAAATAGTTAAAAAACAACAATTCTGGGCTGGGCCTCCGGTTAATAGGTTAGTCCCAAAAATAATATAAAAGTGTATAACAAAGCCCAATAATCATCGAAAATAGAATATAATATAGCATGAAGCAATCAAAAATTATAGATACGTTGGAGACGTATCAAGCATCCCCAAGCTTAATTCCTGCTCATCCTCGAGTAGGTAAATTATAAAAATAGAATTTTTGATGCGGAATGCTACTTGGCATAATTTTTTAATGTAACCCTCTTAATTGTGGTATGAATATTCAGATCCGAAAGATTCAAGATAAAAGTTTAATATTGACATAAAAGCAATAATACTTCAAGCATACTAACTAAGCAATTATGTCTTCTCAAAATAACATGGCCAAAGAAAGTTCATCCCTACAAAATCATATAGTTTAGTCATGCTCCATTTTCGTCACACAAGAATGCTCTCATCATGCACAACCCCGATAACAAGCCAAGCAATTGTTTCATACTTTAGTAATCTCAAACTTTTTCAACCTTCATGCAATACATGAGCGTGAGCCATGGATATAACACTATGGGTGGAATAGAATAAAATTATGGGGGTTATGTGGAGAAGACAAAAAAGGAGAAAGTCTCACATCAATGCGGCTAATCAACGGGCTATGGAGATGCCCATCGATTGATGTTAATGCAAGGAGTAGGGATTGCCATGCAACGGATGCACTAGAGCTATAAATGCATGAAAGCTCAACAAAAGAAACTAAGTGGGTGTGCATCCAACTTGCTTGCTCACGAAGACCTAGGGCATTTGAGGAAGCCCATTGTTGGAATATACAAGCCAAGTTCTATAATGAAAAATTCCCACTAGTATATGAAAGTGACGAAACAAGAGACTCTCTATCATGAAAATCATGGTGCTACTTTGAAGCACAAGTGCGGAAAAAAGGATAGTAGCATTGTCCCTTTTTATTTTTATTTTTATTTGTTGGGCCTTCCTTTTTTTATTTGGCCTTTCTCTTTTTTTTGGACAATGCTCTATGAATGATGATCATCACACTTCTATTTATTTACAACTCAATGATTACAACTCGATACTAGAACAAAGTATGACTCTATATGAATGCCTCCGGCGGTATAACCGGATAACAATGAATCAAGAGTGAATGTATGAAAAATTATAAACGGTGGTTTTGCCACAAATACGATGTCAACTACATGATCATGCAAAGCAATATGACAATGATGAATGTGACATGATAAACGGAACGGTGGAAAGTTGCATGGCAATATATCTCGGAATGGCTATGGAAATGCCATAATAGGCAGGTATGGTGGCTGTTTGAGGAAGATATAAGGAGGTTTATGTGTTAAAGAGCGTATCATATCACGGGGTTTGGATGCACCGGCGAAGTTTGCACCAACTCTCAATGTGAGAAAGGGCAACGCACGGTACCGAAGAGGCTAGCAATGATGGAAGGGTAAGAGTGCGTATAATCCATGGACTCAACATTAGTCATAAAGAACTCACATACTTATTGCAAAAATCTACAAGTCATCAAAAACCAAGCACTACTCACAAGCTCCTAGGGGGATAGATTGGTAGGAAAAGACCATCGCTCGTCCCCGACCGCCACTCATAAGGAAGACAATCAAAGAACACCTCATGTTTCAAATTTGTTACATAACGTTTACCATACGTGCATGCTACGGGACTTGCAAACTTCAACACAAGTATTTCTCAATTTCACAACTACTCAACTAGCACAACTTTAATATTACTACCTCCATATCTCAAAACAATCATCAAACTTCTCTTAGTATTCAGCACACTCATAAGAAAGTTTTTACTAGTCTTGAATACCTAGCATATTAGGATTAATTTCCCAATTTAATCAAATTACCATGCTGTTTAAGACTCTCAAAATAATATAAGTGAAGCATGAGAGAATAATAGTTTCTATAAAACAAAACCACCGCCATGCTCTAAAAGATATAAGTGAAGCACTAGAGCAAAAACTATATAGCTCAAAAGATATAAGTGAAGCACATAGAGTATTCTAATAAATTCCGAATCATGTGTGTCTCTAAAGGTGTGTACAGCAAAGATGATTGTGGTAAACTAAAAAGCAAAGACTCAAATCCTACAAGACGCTCCAAGCAAAACACATATCATGTGGTAAATAAAAATATAGCTCCAAGTAAAGTTACCGATGGAAGTAGACGAAAGAGGGGATGCCTTCCGGGGCATCCCCAAGCTTTGGCTTTTTGGTGTCCTTAGATTATCTTGGGGTGCCATGGGCATCCCCAAGCTTAGGCTCTTGCCACTCCTTGTTCCATAATCCATCAAATCTTTTACCCAAAACTTGAAAACTTCACAACACAAAACTTAACATAAAATCTCGTGAGCTCCGTTAGCGAAAGAAAACAAAACACCACTTCAATGTACTGTAATGAACTCATTCTTTACTTATATTGGTGTTAAACCTACTGTATTCCAACTTCTCTATGGTTTATAAACTATTTTACTAGCCATAGATTCATCAAAATAAGCAAACAACACACGAAAAACAGAATCTGTCAAAAACAGAACAGTCTGTAGTAATCTGTAACTAACGCAAACTTCTGGAACTCAAAAAATTCAGCCAAAATAGGAAGACCTAGAAAATTTGCTTATTGATCAGCAGAAATTGGAATCAATATTTTATCACGTTCTGGTGATTTTTAACAATTGTTTTTGTGAACAGAAAGTTTCTGGAATTTTCAGCAAGATCAAATAACTATCATCAGAAGATCCTATAGGTTTAACTTGGCACAAACACTAATTAAAACATAAAAACAAATCTAACCAGAGGCTAGATAAAAGATTTATTCCTAAATAGAAGAAAAAATCAAAAGACTAAAAATAAAATTGGGTTGCCTCCCAACAAGCGCTATTGTTTAACGCCCCTAGCTAGGCATAAAAACAAGGATAGATCTAGGTATTGCCATCTTTGGTAGGCAATCCATAAGTGGCTCTCATAATAGATTCATAAGGTAATTTTATTTTCTTTCTAGGAAAGTGTTCCATGCCTTTCTTTAATGGAAATTGGAATCTAATATTCCCTTCCTTCATATCAATAATTGCACCAATCGTTCTAAGGAAAGGTCTACCAAGAATAATAGGACATGAAGGATTGCAATCTATGTCAAGAACAATAAAATCTACGGGCACATAGTTCCTATTTGCAACAATAAGAACATTATTAATTCTTCCCATAGGTTTCTTAATAGTGGAATCCGCAAGGTGCGAGTTTAAAGAACAATCATCAAAATCACGAAAACCTAGCAAATCACATAAAGTTTTGGGAATTGTGGAAACACTAGCACCCAAATCACACAAAGCATAGCATTCATGATCTTTAATTTTAATTTTAATAGTAGGTTCCCACTCATCATAAATTTTTCTAGGGATTGAAACTTCCAACTCAAGTTTTTCTTCATAAGATTGCATCAAAGCATCAACGATATGTTTAGTAAAAGCTTTATTTTGACTATAAGCATGAGGAGAAATTAGCACAGATTGTAACAAGGAAATACAATCTATCAAAGAGCAATTATCATAATTAAATGCCTTGAAATCCAAAATAGTGGGTTCATTAATATCTAGGGTTTTGATCTCTTCAATCTTACTTTTACCAATTTTTGCATCAAGATCTAACAACTCCGAATTTTTGGAACGCCTTCTAGGTAAAGGTTGCTCATATTCAGTCCCATCATTATCAAGATTCATATTAGAAAACAAAGATTTAATAGGGGATACATCAATAACTTTTAGATCTTCATCTTTATTTTCATAGAAACTAGAAGAACACGCTTTCACAAAGCAATCTTTCTTAGCACGCATCCTAGCGGTTCTTTCTTTGCACTCATCAATGGAAATTCTCATGGCTTTGAGAGACTCATTGATATCATGCTTAGGTGGAATATATCTAAGTTTCAAAGAATCAACATCAAGAGAAATTCTATCAACGTTCCTAGCCAATTCATCAACTTTAAGCAATTTTTCTTCAAGCAAAGCATTGCAATTCTTTTGCGAATTCATAAATTCTTTAACACTAGTCTCAAATTCAGAGGGTATCTTATTAAAATTTCCATAAGAATTGTTGTAGGAATTACCATAATTATTAGAGGGATTACTAGGATACGGCCTAGGATTAAAGTTTCCTCTATACGCATTGTTACCAAAATTATTCCTACCAACAAAATTCACATCCATAGATTCATTATTATTCTCAATCAAAGTAGACAAAGGCATATCATTAGGATCAGAAGAAACACTTTTAGTAGCAAATAATTTCATAAGCTCATCCATCTTTCCACTCAAAACATTATTTTCTTCTATCGCATGCACCTTTTTATTAGTAGATCTTTCAGTGTGCCATTGAGAATAATTAACCATAATATTATCTAGGAGTTTAGTAGCTTCTCCTAAAGTGATTCCCATAAAAGTACCTCCCGCGGCCGAATCTAAAAGATTTCTAGAAGCAAAATTCAATCCGGCATAATTTTTTTGTATAATCATCCAAAGATTTAAACCATGTGTAGGGCAATTACGTATCATTAATTTCATCCTCTCCCAAGCTTGTGCAACATGTTCATGATCAAGTTGCTTAAAATTAATGATATCGTTTCTAAGAGAGATGATCTTAGCAGGAGGAAAATACTTAGAGATAAAAGCATCTTTGCACTTATTCCAAGAATCAATACTATTTTTAGGCAAAGACGAAAACCAAGCTTTAGCACGATCTCTAAGCGAAAAAGAAAATAGCTTCAATTTAACAATATCATTTCCACATCTTTATTCTTTTGCATATCACACAAATCAATGAAGCTATTTAGATGGGTAGCAGCATCTTCACTAGGAAGGTCGTCGAATTGATCTTTCATGACAAGATTCAACAAAGCAACATTAATTTCACAAGATTCAGTATCGGTAAGAGGGGCAATCGGAGTGCTAAGAAATCATTGTTGTTGGTATTGGTAAAGTCACACAATTTAGTATTATCTTGAGCCATCGTGACGAGCAAGCAGTCCAACACACGAGCAAACAAGAAGCAAGCAAAAAAGAGGCGAACAGAAAAGAGAGGGCGAATAAAACAGCAAGGGTGAAGTGGGGGAGAGGAAAACGAGAGGCAAATGGCAAATAATGTAATGCGGGAGATAAGAGTTTGTGATGGGTACTTGGTATGTTGACTTTTGCGTAGACTCCCCGGCAACGGCGCCAGAAATCCTTCTTGCTACCTCTTGAGCACTGCGTTGGTTTTCCCTTGAAGAGGAAAGGGTGATGCAGTAAAGTAGCGTAAGTATTTCCCTCGGTTTTTGAGAACAAGGTATCAATCCAGTAGGAGACCACGCTCAAGTCCCTCGCACCTACACAAACAAATAAAAACCTCGCAACCAACGCAATAAAGGGGTTGTCAATCCCTTCACGGTCGCTTACGAAAGTGAGATCTGATAGATATGATAAGATAATATTTTTGGTATTTTTATGATAGAGATTAAAAGTAAAGATTGCAAAATAAACGGTGCCAGAAATAACTTGTTGTAGGGAGATTAATATGATGGAAAATAGACCCGGGGGCCATACGTTTCACTAGTGGCTTCTCTCAAGACCATAAGTATTACGGTGGGTGAACAAATTACTGTTGAGCAATTGATAGAATTGAGCATAGTTATGAGAATATCTAGGTATGATCATGTATATAGGCATCACGTCAGAGACAAGTAGACCGACTCCTGCCTGCATCTACTACTATTACTCCACACATCGACCGCTATCCAGCATGCATCTAGAGTATTAAGTTCAAAAGAACAGAGTAACGCTTTAAGTAAGATGACATGATATAGAGGGATAAACTCATGCAATATGATATAAACCCCATCTTGTTATCCTCGATGGCAACAATACAATACGTGCCTTGCTGCCCCTACCGTCACTGGGAAAGGACACTGCAAGATTGAACCCAAAGCTAAGCACTTCTCCCATTGCAAGAAAGATCAATCTAGTAGGCCAAACCAAACTGATAATTCGAAGAGACTTGCAAAGATAACCAATCATACATAAAAGAATTCAGAGGAGATTCAAATATTGTTCATAGATAAACTTGACCATAAACCCACAATTCATCGGTCTCAACAAACACACCGCAAAAGAAGATTACATCAAATAGATCTCCACGAGAATCGTGGAGAACTTTGTATTGAGATCCAAAGAGAGAGAAGAAGCCATCTAGCTAATAACTATGGACCCGAAGGTCTGAGGTAAACTACTCACACATCATCGGAGAGGCTATGGTGTTGATGTAGAAGCCCTCCGTGATCAATGCCCCCTCCGGCAGGACGCCAGAAAAGGCCCCAAGATGGGATCTCACGAGTACAGAAGGTTGTGGCGCTGGAATTAGGTTTTCGTGGATGCTTCTGTTGGTTTGGGGGTACGTAGGTATATATAAGAGGAAGAAGTACGTCGGTGGAGCAACATGGGCCCCACGAGGGTGGAGGGCGCGCCCAGGGGGTAGGCGCGCCGCCCTGCCTCGTGCTCTCCTGGTTGATGTCTTGACGTGGACTCCAAGTCCTCTGGATCACGTTTGTTCCGAAAATCACGTTCCCGAAGGTTTCATTCCGTTTGGACTCCGTTTGATATTCTTTTTCCGCGAAACACTGAAATAGGCAAAAAACAACAATTCTGGGCTAGGCCTCCGGTTAATAGGTTAGTCCCAAAAATAATATAAAAGTGTATAACAAAGTCCAATAATCATCCAAAACAGAATATAATATAGCACGAAGCAATCAAAAATTATAGATACGTTGGAGACGTATCAATCAGCATGGAGTTTCTTCATGCGCTTTACACCAATATGACCTAAACGGCAGTGCCACAAATAACTTGCACTATCATTATTAAATTTGCATCTTTTGGCTTCAATATTATGTGTATCACTGCGATTGACATTCAGTAAACCATTTACATTGGATGTAAGACCATAGAAGGTTTTATTCATGTAAACAGAACAACAATTATTCTCTGACTTAAATGAATAACCGTATCGCAATAAACATGATCCAATCATATTCATGCTCAACGCAAACACCTAATAACATTTATTTAGTTCCAATACTAATCCCGAAGGTAGAGGGAGTATGCGATGGTGATCTTATCAACCTTGGAATCATTTCCAACACACATCATCACCTCGCCTTCAACTAGTCTCTGTTCATTTTGTAACTCCTGTTTCGAGTTACTAATCATAGCAACTAAACTGGTATCAAATACCCAGGGGCTACTATGAACACTAGTAAAGTACACATCAATAACATGTATATCATATATACTTTTGTTCACTTTGCCATCCTTCTTATCTGCCAAGTAGTTGGGGTTGTTCCGCTTCCACTGACCATTTCCTTTGCAGTAGAAGCACTCAGTTTCAGGCTTGGGTCTAGCTTTGGGCTTCTTCATGGGAGTGGCAACTTGCTTACCATTCTTCTCAAAGTTCCCTTTCTTTCCCTTGCCCTTTTACTTGAAACTAGTGGTCTTGTCAAACATCAACACTTGATGCTTTTCTTGATTTCTACCTTCGCCGATTTCAGCATCGCGAAGAGCTCGGGAATCGTTTTCATTATCCCTTGCATATTATAGTTCATCACAAAGTTCCAGTAACTTTGTGATAGTGACTAGAGAACTCTGTCAATCACTATCTTATCTGGAAGATTAACTCCCACTTGATTCAAGCGATTGTAGTACTCAAACATTCTGAGCACATGCTCACTGCTTCAGCTATTCTCCTCCATCTTGTAGGCAAAATACTTGTCAGAGGTCTCATACCTCTCGACTCGGGCATGAGTCTGAAATACCAATTTCAGCTCTTGGAACATCTTATATGCTCTGTGGCATTCAAAACATTTTTGAAGTCCCGGTTCTAAGCCGTAAAGCATGGTTCACTAAACTATCAAGTAGTCATCATACCGAGCTTGCCAAATGTTCATGACGTATGCATCTGCTCCTGCAATAGGTCCATCACCTAGCGGTGCATTAAGGACATAATTCTTCTATGCAGCAACGAGAATAATCCTCAAGTTACGGACCCAGTCTGTGTAGTTGCTACCATCATCTTTCAACTTAGCTTTCTCTAGGAACACATTAAAATTCAAGGGAACGGTAGCACGGGCCATTGATCTACAACAACATAGATATGCAAAAACTATCAGGTACTAAGTTCATGATAAATTAAAGTTCAATTAATCATATTACTTAATAACTCCCACTTAGATAGACATCCCTCCAGTCATCTAAATGATCACGTGATCCATATCAACTAAACCATGTCTGATCATCACGTGAGATGGAGTAGTTTTCAATGGTGAACATCTCTATGTTGATCATATCTACTATATGATTCATGTTCGACCTTTCGGTCTCAGTGTTCTGAGGCCATATCTGCATATGCTAGGCTCGTCAAGTTTAACCTGAGTATTATACACATGCAATACTGGCTTGCACCCGTTGTATCTGAACGTAGAGCTTATCACACCCGATCATCACGTGGTGTCTCGGCACGACGAACTGTAGCAACGGTGCATACTTAGGGAGAACACTTATACCTTGAAATTTAGTGAGGGATCATCTTATAATGCTACCGCCGTATTAAGCAAAATAAGATGCATAAAAGATAAACATCACATGCAATCAAAATATGTGATATGATATGGCCATCATCATCTTGTGCCTTTGATCTCCATCTCCAAAGCACCGTCATGATCTCCATTGTCACCGGATTGACACCTTGATCTCCATCGTAGCGTCGTTGTCGTCTCGCCAACTATTGCTTCTACGACTATCGCTACCGCTTAGTGATAAAGTAAAGCAATTACATGCCGATTGCATTTCATACAATAAAGCGACAACCATAAGGCTCCTGCCAGTTGCCGATAACTTTTACAAAACATGATCATCTCATACAATAAATTATATCACATCATGTCTTGACCATATCACATCACAACCTGCCCTGCAAAAACAAGTTAGACGTCCTCTACTTTGTTGTTGCAAGTTTTACGTGGCTGGTACGGGCTTCTAGCAAGAACCGTTCTTACCTACGCATCAAAACCACAATGATTTTTCTTCAAGTGTGATGTTTTAACCTTCAACAAGGACCGGCCGTAGTCAAACTCGATTCAACTAAAGTTGGAGAAACAGACACCCGCCAGTCACCTGTGTGCGAAGCACGTCGGTAGAACCAGTCTCATGAACGCGGTCATGTAATGTCAGTCCGGGCCGCTTCATCCAATAATACCGCTGAATCAAAGTAAGACGTTGGTGGCAAGCAGTATGACTATTAACGCCCACAACTCTTTGTGTTCTACTCGTGCATATCACCTACGCATAAACGTGGCTCTAATACCACTATTGGGGAACGTAGCATGCAATTTCAAAAAAAATCCTACGATCACGCAATATCTATCTAGGAGATGCATAGCAACGAGAGGGGAGGAGTGTGTCCACGTACCCTCATAGAACAAAAGCAGAAGCGTTATATTAACGCGGTTGATGTAGTCGAACGTCTTCACGATCCAACCGATCCAAGTACCGAACGTACGGCACCTCCGTGTTCAGCACACGTTCAGCTCGATGACGTCCCTCGAGCTCTTGATCAAGTAGAGTGTCGAGGGAGAGTTCCGTCAGCACGACGGCATGGCGACGGTGTTGGTGATGTGATCCGCGCACGGTTTCGCCTAAGCACTACGACACTATGATTAGAGGCGTAAACTGTGGAGGGGGGCACCGCACACGGCTAAGAGAAATCTTGGTGTGCCTTTGGGGTGCCCCGCCGCCCCGTATATAAAGGAGGGGAGGAGGAGGCCGGCTCCCTAGAGGTGCGCCAAGTGTGGGGAGTCCTACTAGGACTCCCATGTCTAGGACTCCCAAGTCCTAGTAGGATTCCCCTTTCCTTTTTCGGAGTGGGAAAGAGGGAAAGGGAGAGGGAGTAGGAAAGGGCAAGGGGGGTGCCGCCCCCTCCCCTAGTCCAATTCGGACTCCATGGGGGGGGCACCTCCCTTGGCCTGCCTCCTCTTCTCCCTTATGGCCCAATAAGGCCCAATTACTTCACCGGGGGGTTTCGGTAACCCCTCGGTACTCCGGAAAAATACCCGAATCACTCGGAACCATTCCGATGTCCGAATATAACCTTCCAATATATGAATCTTTACATATCGACCATTTCGAGAATCCTCGTCATGTCCGTGATCTAATCCGGGACTCCGAACAAACTTCGGTCACCAAAACACATAACTCATAATACAAATCATCATCGAACGTTAAGCGTGCGGACCCTACGGGTTCGAGAACTATCACTACAAAAAAATACACTTCCGTGATGATACGTGTTTGTCACAGTAGGTCACGTTTTCTGTCATGCATGTACATCCATGATGATTTTATGACAGAATCAAGATAGTCATACATGTGCTATCGTAGAAGTGTTCCATAACATTACCAAAATTATCATCACGGAAGTGTCCACTTCCATGACGATAAACCGCGCGTCATAGAAGTGCTTTCGTCAAGGGTGACCGACACATGGCATCCACCGTAACGGGTCGCCTTTAAGCTATCAGGTTCCGGTTTGGATCCGATAACCCGTTAACAGCCCGGACCAATGGGGATTTTCCACGTGTAAAATTCTCATTCGCTGGCAAATCCACTTGTCAGCCCGGAGTTTGGACAGTTGTCATCCAGCGAATGGACAGGACGCGCCTATGATACGCCGACACATGCCTTGGCCCAACAGTGGCCCATTCAGGTTAAAAGGCCGGGCCTGTCAAAATAAGCGAGCCGGCCCATTAGCGGCCTTCTTGAGTCAGGCCCATTTACAAGCACGGCCCATACAAGTTACACAGAATCGGTCCATCAAAGGCCCATTCTAGATTTGACGATTTCCAGCCCATCGTCAGTTTCAGCCCGTTAATGGCCCGCTACGTCTTTGGACCCAATTACGGCCCGAGCTTCTTTTGGCATGTTAGCAGCCCATCGTCAGTTCCAGCCCGTTAACGGCCTGGAACATCTTTCGGCCTTTTCTCGGCCCATTCTGCAGTTGGGCCAATTCTAGCCCGTTGTGACTTTAGGCATGTCCTCGGCCCATTCGGTAAATGGGCCAATTCCTAGCCCATTTTGTCTTTCAGCCTATTAACGGCCTGTACAACAGTTGGGCCTTTGACTTTGGGTCCATTAGGGGCCCACGTTCCGCACGGCAAAATTTCAGCCCGACGCGACTTTCGGCCTGTTAAAAGCCTACTTTGCAAATTGGGCCTCCTCTGGCCCATAACACTTTCGGCCTCTTACTGGCCCGTAAAGTAAAAGGGTCGAGACAAAATTGACATGTATTTCGGCCCGCTAGAGGCCCGCGGGCCATTTCCATTTATACGGCCCTATCGAGCTTTTGGCCTGTTAACAGCCTGCTAAGAGTCGTTGTTACGATGGGCCACATCATTTGGGATCCAGTAAATATTATTTTGACCTGCCCAATTAAGGCCCGCTTTGACTACACATGTTTGTTCGTTTGTATAGCGTCCAGGAAATGTTTGGGCGTGTTGGCCCCCGTTTTAACGATATAGCATATTCAAGAATTATCCTACTCTATACTATCACCTCTTAAAAACATACACTATACAATAAAAAGACTAAGGCATAGAACCGTAGAATAATCCTACACTATACAATAAAGAAATCACATCCGAATATACCCACTGGGCATTATAGTTCAGCACCAGTGATAATAAAGCGTACACGAACAGCAAATTACATACACTGGACAAATAAAGCTCATACATCATGGACACGCATCAACAGAACTTACCATTTGAACTATAACTCTTCAGAAAATAGGATTGGCCAGATTCACATAGCACAAATTTCAGTCTGCAAAATCTCCAATTCCTTCGTGGTTACCTCAGTGTCTTGTTTCATTTTTTTGACTCCTGCATCTAATACCTGCAAGTCCAGTCTCAACTTGTTGATTGTACGTTGAGAATCATGTACACGTTGTATTGCCACCTCTAGTTGATGCTCGAGAACATCAGCACATTCCAATTCCAGTCCATAATCATTTGGTAGGGCCATGCCACACTGCTCGCAGATCTTTGTGTTGATGTCACTTCATCCTGAAATGTTTCTGTAAGTACACATGACTAGGGCAAAAATATAGTTACAACAGTGAAGCGAGCAGGACAGACTATTTTGTACATGGCAAAACAGGACTAACAATAATGTTACACGTCATGAAGCATGAGCAGGTGATATTTTAAAAATTATAAAAACGGTAGTCTGTGCAGCCCGCATACAGAAATCTCTCTTAGCTCACCAGAGGAGCATGATGTTGGGGCCAAATCCAAAACGCAGACAAGTTACAAATTTAGACAGCACGTTGCGTATAAGTAAGCAAGCAGTTGGCCATTCTATAGCTCAATTGAAGTCTTAGGGAGCATAATGAAAAGCAGAGGGATTCATACAAACCTACTACAGCAAGCAAAACTATGTAATCATTAGCCTATTATAAACTAGATTGTGAGCCTCATGTAGTAATAGTTGGTTAATAGACTTCAAAGCTTCAGGCACACTTCGCCAGAGTAATTAAATGGTAAGGCCTTTAATTATGTCAACTAATATTTATACAAGTACCCAACATCAGGCATCATTGTTTGGTCATCTCATTAACCGAGGACAAATAAAGCAATTGAAAAGAGCAAATTAACTATGCCTGAAACAAACAAGCAACTGAACTGTTGAGTTGGATACAGTGACTTACCTTAACTGGTTGAACAGGCTCAGTGCTGCTCCTACTTCTCTTGCAAGGCTCCTTCCTAACATCTTGTACTTGGAAATCCTCAATCTTATCTTCATTGCACCCCCTCTGCAAGGTGACATAAACTAGTTACTCGTCTCCTTGGAAGATAAATATGCATACTTTCCAGTCTGTGAACAACACAAAAGGATGAGATTATAAAAAAACAACACCACATAATGAAACATGCAACATCTCTTGCACTTGCACACAATGAAATGAGCATTTACTATCAGTGCACTATGTAAAAACTAGGCATACCTTCGAACTGGATCTCCAGGTACTCTTGGAGAGCCTACTTTAGTGTACAGCCAAACCTTTATGTCACCTATGAGTTAGACAAGCCCCCACTACAGTAGCCCTTAATGTTTAAATTGTTGACAAGCTCTGTTAGAGTGTTAGGTCAAGAACAACAAGTAATCAAAGCAAACAGTCCTAGTATGGCTGGCAATTGAACAGATGTGTGAGCAAATCTTACATATCAAGAAAAGAAGCAAAGAAGGAGGCTTAAAGACCATCACTTGACTGACCAGATTTCAGGGGCATTTAAACATCATGTGCAACGTATGAACTAACATAAACATTGCATATTCCAGATTCTACAATGGAATGCACATGTATTTGGTTATGCCATGTATGATGATGCCTAAATGTACACTATAGCAGGCAGGAGTGATTCATCATTGCACGCACGGTTGAATTGCAGGTTAAGGGCCAGTTCTATTCCGCCTTTTCAGAGCTTATTGTCAAAATAAGCCATAAAAGATGTAAAGAAGTCATTTTTGAGTTATGGGCTTGGGCTTAACTTATTTCGCTTTGGAGGGGGGTGTTTCGGGTAGAAGCTCACTAAAAATTTAGGGGAAGGGGAATAGTGAAATGACTCTGTTGTATGCCTATATTACACTCAAAATGCCACTGCTCAAGCCCGCATCACACCTGACCCTCAAGTTAAAACAAACATGCAGGCATTCATTGCCCTGCTCGCTTGCATCTCCTCTCCCCTTTCCCTCTACCTCGATCCCCTGCCTGCAGCACGTGGGTTCCTCCAGCGAGCCGTCGCCACTGGTCCCATCTGGCCTGGTCCTCGACGATGCTCTGTCCAGCTAGGCTACATGGCCGGCGGGTAGGGCCAAATCTCCTTGGTTGCTCCTCCCTCTGGCGCCGCCCCTCATTCTCATGGTCTCTAGAAGCTGCTCCACTGTGGTCCGTCCAACGCACTACTCCGGCGGGCGCCGCACAACTACGGCCGATGCCACACTGCGGCAGAAGGCACCTTATTCCCCCTCCCCTCCTCCCAGGCCGTGGCCTTGAGGTGCTGTTGAGGGATGAGCTCATCCAACAAGGTGAGGATCTCCTCTGATTTTTTGCCAAATTTTCATTCTGATCCACTATACGATGAATTTCTATGAGTTGCTTCTGCTGCTGCTATATGATGCATTGCTATGAGCTGCTCCTGCTGCTGCTATATGATGAATTGTTATGAGCTGCTGCTATATGATGAATTGCTATGAGCTACTGCTGCTATATGATGAGTTGCTATAAGCTGTTGCTATATGATGAATTGCTATGAGCTGCTCCTGCTGCTGCTATATGATGAATTGCTATGAGCCGCTCCTGCTGCTGCTATATGATGAATTGCTATGAGCTGCTCCTACTGCTGCTATATGATGACCTGCTATGAGTTGCTGCTGGTATATGATGAATTGCACACTGTTGCTGCTGCTGTATGATGAGTTGCTATGAGCTGCTGCTGCTATATGATGCTTTCAGGTGGTGCTGCTATATGATAATAACCAGCCACTTGGACCATCGAATTTCAATAAATAATTGTTCTTCATTTAAATTTGGGTCATGCGTTCTTCGTTTAAATTAGGCAATGGGATCTCTATGGAGGACATTGAACAAAGTAGATTGTGCCAAGTAGATGGTATCTTTGTATTTGCATTTTGAACAAATAGTGATGGTCTGTTTTCCTATCATATTAATTACTGCACTGGGTTCAATTTGTGATGTTTGCAAGTCAAATTAATTTTCATATGGCCAGCAAAATGACAAAATATAATGCAATCTAGACTTTTCACTAATCATACCAAAGATAAGCTGAATAGGAAGGCAATGAAAAGAACTGGTTGGCTTATTACCTGGAGCTTATATTCACAGGTGCTTATTTTCTTAGGATAACTCGTAATAACTGTCCCTAAGAAACTAGGCCAATAGAACTGACATACAAATAACATGTCACAATGATTGCAATGGAGGAGTGACCTACCATAGCACACTGTATAGGCTCACCACTGCCTCTCCTTTTTTGCGATGTTCCATGAAATTGCCACGCACATCTTGTACTTTTTCATTGTGTAACCCCATCTGCAAGTTGACACGGCTAATTTCGGACATCTCTACATGATAATACATTGCATATCCCTTGCGCATATTTAAACCACCAATTAACGATTGTGTGCGTAGCATAAACTAGCCATGACTCAGTGTGCTGGACTAGCAGGCACTCTAAGGGAGCCTAATGTAGTGCACTGGAATTCCTACATGCCACCTACGATTTTGTGTAATGTATTACCTCTGTTCCTAAATATATGTCTTTGTAGAGATTCCAGTATGGACCACATACAGATGTATATAGATGCATTTTGGAGTGTAGATCACTCATTTTGCTCCGTATGTAGCCTATAGTGGAATCTCTAGAAAGACTTATATTTAGTAACGGAGGTATGAGGTAGTATCATGTATGACATCTACATATCTAATTTAGCAGCCAGTAGTAGAAATCTTGTCTGCACAAAGGGATTACTGGTCGAAAATCCTAGCAAAGCACGCTGGCAGGCACACAACAATACAAGAGAGAGAGACGCACTTACAAGATCATAGCAATGCCTCAGTCCAGGATCTTGGTTGGCCAAGCTGTTAGATCCAGAAGAAACATTGTCCTTGTAGTTTTTGCCAGCTGCATAACAGGTAACAGCGACCTGTTAGTATATTTGAAGTACATCGGGCAGGTGATGCTGGACGGGTTTAAAGGTGACAAGTACCTAGGCCGTGGCGGGTGCTTGGCATCTTGCCAAACGGTGGGAATCAGGTTAGAAACGTCAAGGGTGATGATGTTGCGCTGGCTGTCGGGGTCCGGTAAGGAGATCTAGAACCGTCGAGTAGGGTGTTTGTGGAGCGGCTCCGGTAGGTTGGACTACGGTGTGGGCGAAGCAGATCTGTGGCCATGGACGAGGGCGTCGGTGAAGCTGCTCCGGTGGTTGGGTTAAGGATGGTGCCGACGATGCGGATCTGCAGCCATGGAGGGGGCGTCAGAAGCTGCTCCGGTAGGTTGGATGAGGGTGTGACAAAGCGGATCTGAGGCCGTGGACTTGTGAGTTGGCAAAGTGGCCCCGGTAGGGTTGAGAATGGTATAGGCGAAGCTACTCCGGTAGAGTTGACGATGGTGTCTGTGAAGCGGCTCCGGTAGGGTTGAGGAAGGTGTCGGCAAAGAGGATCAGAGGCTATCGACGGGGCTGTCGGTGGGGCGGCTCCGGGGGGGTGTGGACGAAGCGTCTCCGGTGGGGAGTACGAATGAGCCGCTGCAGATGCGCTGCGGTTGATGAGAGTACCGGTGAAGCAGATCCGACGCCATGGACAAGGCCGGCACTGAATGGGCTGTGGTACAGTGGTGGATGAGCAGTCTACTTGTTTCTAGTGGAGGTGAGAGGGGTAGTAGATGCGACCGCAGAAGCAGATTCGGTGAGGTGGACGCTGCTGGCAGTGAATGGGCTCTGGTACGCCGGTGGATGAGAAGTCTAGGGTTTCGAGAGGGGAGGGGTAGAAAGGCCGATGAAGTACGGACGGCGTGATGTAAGATTCTCTGGTGCTGTGGAGTTAGTCGTTTTTGCGGGAGGGGGAGAGGAAATGGGGGTGCCGTATGGTGGGGGGAACCGGAAGTTACCAAAGCAGGCCCGACCTATTATGTAGATGAGGGCGGTATTGTAACTGTTGTTCTCCATGCACCAAGGACAAAAGGGGAATTTCGCATGCTAAAGACTAGGTGGCGGAAATTTTAGAAGGAGGCGGGAGATTTTGCCGCCCGCGGGATCATTCGTATCTAGTTTCAACTAATTTTGGACCGTGCTAGTGGGAAGGTCATCCGAGACTGTGTACATGGGGCACGCGTCAGCGGTTAATAACTAGTGTGAAGTCCACCCCAGAAAAAAGACAATAACTCGGGATGATGCGCCGATAACTTGGACGTTCACACGGGCGCGCCCAATCGTACGGGTGTAGAGGCGCATTCACAAAAAAAGGGATCAAACGCTCAGCCTACGTATTTCTCATGTAAATAGATAATTTAGTGCCATTGGTTTATTTACTTTAAACATAATGCATTGACGTGTTAGTGTAGAGGCGCACAAAAAGAAATGGATATTGTAGTCCCACAAAAGAAATGGATATTGTAGTCCGCTACTTAAAAGTCTTACCTCATATGATTACATAGATTCCATTTCAATTCATATATGAATATTACATATATTACTTCATAATAGAACCTTAAATCATCCAAGACTAAAGAATTTAAATGCAAGAGTAACAATGGTGCATGTACATGATAGCTACATTGGTTGTTTGAAGAAACATCACTGTAACTTTGGCATGCACAATTGAAAAGGTCTATTTAGATAGAAAAAATGTGATATGTGAGTGTCCAATCTTTATAGCGTTGAATCGATATTGTAACTTTGGCCACAATACGAAGTAGATATTGATTTATGTTCAAGCGCTGCACGTCCACGATCGCTAGATAGTGATACGTGAATGAATTGTGCAATCTCTCTCACACACATACATATCTCATTTCCTTGTGGGCATCGGAATCACACACGCGCACTTCATGTATTTCTCTCCCTCCGTCAAGGTTAGAATTCGCCTTTCTACCCCATCCTACAAGTCTCTCACACAGAAACACACACGCTCTCTCTGTCGAACACGCCCACCCCTTTAATTCCGCCCACCCACAGCCACTAATGTCTCAAAGTATAATTATGTATCTCACACATATGCCTAAGGTTAACTCGAGTTCCGAAACCATATGAATACATACAATGGGATTCCAGCAGAGCACCTTTTGTTTTGAGATTTCGCTCTCTCTCTCTCTCTCTCTCTCTCTCTCACACACACACACACACACGCGCGCGCGCGCGTGCTTAGACATTGTTTCTCGCTTCATTTTTCTGGCACTTGCATGCACACCGTTTGTTTATCTCCGTGATGCTTTAAGTATGCCTCGCACACATGCTATCTACCTATCCCTTAATATAGATATGTGTCACACAAACTCCTTCTCCCTACTAGCAAGATGCCCATGCGTTGCACGGAACACCAAGATGCATTTGTATGAGTAGTTTATCTTGTGGGAGAAAAGGATGAACGAGGGAATGCCTTATTTGCAAATGTGGAGAGGGGTGTGGGTATCTTGTTGGAAAATTGCCATAGTTTCCTTCCTATCCGTTAGATATAAATCGGATGGCCTATATTGCAGGATGGCAGGAACACCATCATCACCAACTCTATTTTTTATAAGAGTAGAGACATGTAAGTGTCACTGCCCCCCCCCCCACACTCACACACACACTTCCCGACACTGAAGGAGTAGGGTGACACCTTGATCTTGATACTAATCTATCAACTGGCTTCTCTCTCAAACACACACACACACACACACACACTACCCGACACCGAAGGAGTAGGGTGGCACCTCGATCTTGATAGTAATCTATCTACTCCTCTTTCAAACACACACACATACACACACTCGCTAGTTGTGCCTCTGTGCCTACTATGCACACTCTCAATACGTCTTTCCCTCCCTCCCCCTCCCCCCAACCCCAACAATGATAGCAGAAGGGTGACAACTCGATCTGATCTTAATCTGTCAATTGGTTTGTCTCTCAAACATTGTGTCTATGTGCCTTGCTCATACACACTCGATACGTCTTTTTCTCCGTAGCCCCCTCGATATGTAGACTTCTCGTGCGCGCACATCTGTAGTGACGATGACGCTGAACACAGTGTGCCTTGTTTTTACCGGCCTCATGTGATAGTTTTCACCCTGTTTTCTGTTAATTAACAAGGCAACCTTTTCTTTGTTACTACTAGTGAATCTAAAATCATTCGGGGCAGACATAAAATATATCACTTCAACCCAATTATCGCAATAACTATTTTAAAAGAAACTAGCTAGATGCCCGTGCGTTGCACGGAACATCAAGATGCATTTGTATGAGTAGTTTATCATGTGAGAGTCTAGCAAGATGCCCATGCGTTGCACGGAACGTCAAGATGCATTTATATGAGTAGTTTATCTTGTGAGAGAAAAGGATGAATGAGGGAAGGCCTTATTTGCAAATGTGGAGAGGGGTGTGGGTATCTTTTTGCAAAATTGCCATAGTTTCCCTCCTATCCGTCAGATATAAATCGGACGACCTATATTGCAGGATGGCAGGCACACCATCAACACCAACTCTGTTTTTTATAAGAGTAGAGAAAACGATGAACGAGGGAAGGCCTTATTTGCAAACGTGGAGAGGGGTGTGGGTATCTTTTTGCAAAATTGCCATAGTTTACTTCCTATCGGTTAGATATAAATCCGACGGCCTATATTGCAGGATGGCACGCACACCATCATCACCAACTCTATTTTCTACTCCCTCCATTCCTAAATATTTGTCTTTTTAGATATTTCAACAAGTGACTACATACGGAGCAAAATGAGTGAATCTACACTCTAAAATATGTCTACATACACATCGTATGTGGTAGTCCATTTGAAATATGAAAACGACAAATATTTACGAACGGATGGAGTATAAGAGTAGACATGGAGATATATCTCCAGCATGGTCTACAACAAAAATGTGCTGGACTGGTTAGCGCCGGATGCTCGCAACGCGATGACCTGAGTTCGAAATCTGTCTTTAACTTTAGATTTTAATATTATATATTACTTACTTAATATATACTTCTTTCGCTACTGTACTGACAGTAGAACCCACAGAGTACTTAGAATACAAGATTAAGGATGGACTTGTTTCTTTTTAACTTTCTGTATGAAGTTGTAGCCACCCTGCAAGTCACGTGCACACTTTACATGCAATTAAATTTTTATAGAGGGAGAATCATACACGCAATTAACTCAAATGGATTGGATGTGACTCTATTATTTCTAGCATAAGAGCATCTCCAACGGCAGCCGGCAAATTTCCTCCCGCTTCCTTCCGCGGAGGACGACATCAAATGCCAGGGGCATACATTTTCACAACTCTAACCAACCAGATGAAATTCGTGCAAACATGGACTGTTTTCATATAAGCATGAAGGATTTCGTATAAAAAAGCCGGATCTTGATATAAACATGATGGATTTCATTACATTTACATGAACTAAGCGGTGCTAATCTGGCTCTCTTGGTATAATTAATACTCCCTCTGTCCGGAAATACTTGTCCTAGAAATGGATGTATCTAGACTTATTTTAGTTATAGATACATCCAATTTATCCATTCTTAGAACAAATATTTCCCGCCAGCTGGAGAGGGAGTACCTAATCTAAATGGCCGCCCGCGGATCCCTTTGTCTTCCTCATGTCCGGCAGACACTTGCGGGGTCGACGAAGGTCCTCGAAAAAGACGAAGCAGCAAAGAAACCACCTGAATGCGCAATCGTCGCCTAGGCGGTGGCCTTCATGGGACCCAAGTGGCGGCGGCCTCCCGTGTTCTACTTCTCCTCGATGATGGCAGCGGACACGGAGAAGCTGGCCACCGACTCGTCGCTCTCCACGCACCCGGCTTCTGTCTCTGCCTGCATGGCGCTGCTGCAGGCACGGGAGGCGCGCTGACAGACACGGGAGGCGCGGCCACCGCAGACACTGATGAGATGGTACGACGCAACAGCGACGACACCCATACCGGCGTGCTCGCCGCCGTGCCGGCGTGGAGCAACTCGCCACTCCTCATTGAGCTGAACTGGAGCGGCGAGTTGCTGAACCACGCGCCGGCTTGGGGCGGCAACTGGCTCTGTCGGGCCAAGCGAGGTTGGTGAAGCACCGAGCGGCCTCGCCCGTATCCGGATGGCTCGGCGGGCCACCCAGCCAGGTAGTGTGCCGAAGAACGACTCCTCGGAAGCCATCGGAAGAGTGGAGAAAATGGTGAAGGAGGAGATGGGGGAGCGGCGGAGGGGTGCGATTCTTGCCCGCTGTCTGTCTGGCCTCGTTTAAATAGAGGGCGAACGCTAGGAGCTTGGCCGGCGTCTGGCCTCGTTTAAACTGAGGGCGGACGGGAGGAGCTCGGCCAGTGTTGCATAATTCCGGCCCGCTCATGAACGGATGTGTGGCTGGAGTAGGTTTCTCGGTTTACATGTGGGTTTAACGGAGGGGTTTGATGGAGGCGAGGAGGCATGTTCAGTCGGGCGTGCAGCAGGCGGCGCAGTACTATTTGATTTGACAGCTGAAAGGATCGATATACTTGACTAGGGGGAGGATGAATAGGCAACTAACAATTTTTAGCTGTTCTTTACCAAATTAAACTTTGCATCAAAATAGGTTGTCTAGATATGCAACTAAGTGAGCAACCTATATGATGCAACGACAACAAGCACGCAAGCAAGTAAGAGATATAACACGAGTAAACTTGTGAAAGTAAAGGAACGAGATAACCAAGAGTGGAGCCGGTGAAGACGAGGATGTGTTACCGAAGTTCCTTCCTTTTGAGGGGAAGTACGTCTCCGTTGGAGCGGTTTGGAGGCACAATGCTCCCCAAGAAGCCACTAGGGCCACCGTATTCTCCTCACGCCCTCACACAATGCGAGATGCCGTGATTCCACTATTGGTGCCCTTGAAGGCGGCGACCGGACCTTTACAAACAAGGTTGGGGCAATCTCCACAACTTAATTGGAGGCTCCCAACGACACCACAAAGCTTCACCACAATGGACTATGGCTCCGCGGTGACCTCAACCGTCTAGGGTGCTCAAACACCCAAGAGTAATAAGATCCGCTAGGGATAAGTGGGGGGAATCAAATTTCTCTTGGTGGAAGTGTAGATCGTGGCCTTCTCAACCAATCCCGAGCAAATCAACAAGTTTGATTGGCTAGGGAGAGAGATCGGGCGAAAATGGAGCTTGGAGCAACAATGGAGCTTTTGTGGGAAGAGGTGGGTCAACTTTGGGGAAGAAGACCCCCTTATATAGTGGGGGGAACAAACCAACCGTTACCCCCACATCTGCCCGCAGAGAGCGGTACTACCGCTAAGCCAGCGGTACTACCGCTTGCCACTATAAGCGGTACTACCGCTCCCCCACGCGGTACTGCCGCTTGGCCCAAAGCGGTACTACCGCGGTGGGAGGGCGGTACTACCACGTACGAGCGGTACTACGGCCCTCCACAGCCGCGGCCAGTACCGTAAAACCCGACATGAAAAAAGAGCCCTCGAATCGAGGCGGTACTAGCACGAGACCACATCGGTACTACGGCTGGGGGCTACTAGCGGTACTACTGCTCCGGAGCAGTACTACCGCTCCCAGAGCGGTACTACCGCTTGTAGCACCCAAGCGGTACTACCGCTCCGTCCCGCGGTACCACCGCTGGGACCAGAGGGAGCACATAGTTGGGGCTACCAGCGGTACTACTGCTCTGGGCGGTACTACCGCTCTAGAGCGGTATTACCGCTTGTAGCACCCAAGCGGTACTACCGCTCCGGCCCGCGGTACTACCGCTGGGACCAGAGAGAGCACACTGAGAAGAGAGATGAGCCCATCATCGAAATGGAAAGGCTCGGAGGGAGGGGCAAAGGAAGTGTACGTCATGATTCCGCCCTAGCCTTTCCAAAACGGACCCCCTCTTGATAGTACGGTGATCCCTATGAAACTAGTCCACCAAACTAATCCGAAAGGACTACACCGTCTTCGCTTCAAGCTCCGAGGGGAGGGAATCGTCTCGTGCCAAAAGGATGAATCTCTGAAAAACACTCAATGCACACGATTAGTCTGCCAAAGCATTGTCATCAATCACCAAAACATCTTAGGGATAAATATGCCCTTACAATCTCCCCCTTTTTGGTGGATTGATGACAATACGGGATTTGCACAACTGGGATAAGACAAAGGACATAAGCAAACCCCAAATCTCTAAAATATAGACGGGCTCCCCCTAGATGTGTGCCATCAAGATAAGTGCTTTGAACTGCACGACACACATACTAGGATCAACACTCCCCCTGTATTTTAGAGACCAACAACCTAAGCGAGATACAAGATAGCAGGATATATAACATAACGAAGCATGTAACTCATGAGATATCAAAAGACTAGAGACAAAGATAAAGATATGATAAGGATAGGGTAGCATATGTCTCACACCATATGACTTGAACTAAGGTCTCACTGAACACAAAACCAATCAAAGCACAAAGTAGCACACAACGAAAGCACAAAAGCAAAGACACACTCGCAACACAACGATGCAATGACGCAAATCCCCTAAACTCTCTCCCCCTTTGGCATCGAGACACCAAAAAGGGGCAAAGAGCTAACCTACGGCTCCAGGTGAGAGCATGCTGAGGATCTCGAACATCAGGACTCTGCGTGATCATCTGCACTGCCGCCCTCGCCCGGAAACTGCTCGGCATCTGAATCGGTCCACGGACAGTGCTGCTGGATCCACTCCTCCTCCTCAGTAATCTGACCCTCAGAGCCGCTGGTGACCGTCGCACCCATCTGACGCATCAGCTCCTTGTGACGTCCTCTTGCCTTCTTCTCAGCCACATGAGTCATGTACTGACCGTGAGACTCCATGCAGAACAGCTTCTTCATCTTGTGTTTGAGCTTCTTTGCCCAAGAGGGCTCTGCCGCAGAAGGCTCTATCCCAGGAGGCACATAATCCTCATCATCATCACCGGCATCAGCCTCGTCCTCGGTCTCCATGGCAGCAGCAGAAGATGGAACTCCAGACCTACCCCAATTGTCCTTCTTCCTCAGACGCTTGATCTCATGAGAGACCAACTCTCCAGTCTCCAGCTGCTCCTCAGGATAGGTATGTCTCCAGGCCCTCTCAATAAGCAACATAATGAACGGACCATAAATTGGGCACTTGCGCTCAGAAACAGCAGCAAGGAGTTCAGACCACATGACATGAGAGATGTCCAGGGACTCGCCAGTGTTTGCTTCCTTCTCATGCTGGCAGAAGAGAAGCATGTCCACAAGATAAGAGTGTACCATGTCGAGATTCCCAATACGAGGGAAGAGAGTCTCGCGGAAGATACGGTGAAGGATATCCAGATAGGCAGACAACTCATAGGTTTCATTCCTGGTCTCAGGGTTGACCTTCCGAGTACAGTAGGGCCAGAGAGCTTGCTTGTGAGTGGAGGTAACATTTTGGTGAGGACGAAAACCGACTGGAGTCTCGAGCCCTTTCTTCCACCTCAAGCAGCCCCATGAAGGCCTGCCACTTGACAGCTAGCACCTTTCCATTTGTCATCCAAGTCAGAGTCCTGTCTGCATCAGTTCCTAGGTGAACAGTGGCAAAGAACTGTGCCAGCAAATCTGCATCAAAGTCCTTGTTGAACTGCATGATCCTGATAATGTTCAACTGAGAGCACATCTGAAGGGCATCACCAAAGTACTCAGGGTCCTTCTCCATAGCATCCGTGTTGATGGAATGAACATTGACAAAGAGGTTCTTCTTAGCCTTGATCACATCAAAGTATGTGGCATACTGAAACCGGTTCCAGAACGGGCGATTGACAAGGTTGGGTTCTTGGTCTTCCTCATATGGGTTGCGCCGACGCCCGTCCCAGAATTCCTTGCTAGACATCTCAGTCACCTTCTTGCCACTTGGCTTCGGTCGGTTGGCAATCTTCTTCTTGCGAGGAGGATTAGCACTAGAGGAAGCACCCCCTGGCGGCGGTGGAGCACTGGAAGAACCACCTGCAATCTCAGATGAGCGGTACCGCTTTGACGTTGAACGCCCTGGGTTGACACGGCGGACCTGCTGCTCAGGATGTTCATCACCTGGAACAAAACACACGGACACAAGAAACAACCAAACAGAGCGATCAAAACCAAATAAACACAACAAAGATGGATCAACATGTGGTAGGAAACAATGGAACTGGGCATCCAGCGGTAGTACCGTGCCTGCTCAGCGGCAGTACCGTGCCCGCGGTAGTACCGCGCCATGCGGGCGGTAGTACCGCTCCAGCGGTAGTACCGCGCCAGATGGGCGGTATTACCGCCCGAGACGGGGCACGGCGGATCCCTACTGCCGTGGTCAGATCCGGCACTACCGGGGATGCCAAATTCAAAAATAAACCTACCAAACATCAATCCAAAGAGTCTAGTTGCCTTCTCCAACCTACTCAAGTCTAGATTTGGCCAAAAATCTAGAGATGCAACCACTATTGCCCCTAAAATGCGAGATCTGAAAACTAGACAAGAAGAGAAGAGGAACGGGGGCAATACCGGCATCCATGGCAAGAGGACGAGATGGGGATCGATTCCACCGAAGGAAATGGAGAGGAACGGTCCGGAGACGGAGGGCCGCCGGAGCCTTCCCGCGGCGAGATGGCGCTGGAGAGAGAGGAAGAGGAACCAGGGGACGAAGCAAATGGGTATGGGGAGGAAGAAACCGCCCTGCCCACGACTTAATCCCCTGGCCCTGCCCCTCAGCGATAGTACCGTGGTGATGGGCGGTAGTACCGCTTAGCCACAGAAGCGGTAGTACCGTGCCGTAGAGCGGTAGTACCGCTCCAGCGGTAGTACCGTGTCTTCACAACGGTAGTACCGCCCAGCGCAACTCAAAACATGACTCAACACTTATGGCACAAAACGAAAGACAAGAAACGATGGCAAGAAGACCAATAAGAGTACCAACAAGAGAACAAGAACCACACGCCTCTATACGAGAGGGCGGTGGCCGAGGCCACCTATGTTTGAGTCAATTGGTATGGCACCGCGAAGAATTATCCTTGGGCCCATGACCAAAGCTCGTCTTTGAAGCACAAGTACCATAAAAAATGGCTAATGTGAAAGAGTGAGATTAGTTTATGCATTATGGGGGGGGGAAGAGTTCATTGAGAGAACAACACTCCCCCTAAGTCCGTGCCTACACCTAGACAAGAATGCATGATGAATGTGAGGGATGTGCAAAGGTTCAAACCACATTGCTCGAGTCAATGATATTTAGCTCATGCCTTAACTCGCGAAATCTTGCTTCATCCAATGGCTTCGTCAAAATATCTGCAAGGTTATCATGAGTATTAACATAGTTGAGCTCGATCTCCCCTCGCCTAATATGATCCCGGATGAAGTGATACCGAATCTCAATATGCTTTGTCTTGAAGTGTTGCACCGGGTTGAGAGAAATCTTGATAGCACTTTCATTGTCACACCAAAGAGGCACTTTGTCACAAGTGACACCGTAATCCTTTAAAGTTTGCCTCATCCATAAGAGTTGTGCACAACAACTCCCGGCCGCCACATACTCCGCTTCAGTGGACGAGAGAGACACACAACTTTGCTTTTTAGAAGACCAACTTACCAAAGAGCAACCAAGAAATTGGCACCCTCCGGAAGTGGACTTCCTATCCACTTTGTCTCCCGCCCAATCGGAGTCCGAATAACCTACAAGCTTGAAGTTTGCTCCTCTTGGGTACCATAAGCCAAAGTTTGGGGTATGAGCCAAATATCGAAAGATTCGCTTGACCGCCACAAAGTGGCTTTCCTTAGGTGCGGCTTGAAACCGTGCACATATTCCCACACTCAACATGATATCCGGTCTAGATGCACAAAGGTAAAGCAAGGATCCAATCATGGAGCGATATACCTTTTGATCCACCGCTTTACCATTGGGATCAATGTCAAGTTGGCACTTGGTGGGCATTGGAGTGGAAGCTGGCTTTACATCACTTAGCTTGAATCTCTTCAGCATGTCTTGAGTGTATTTTGCTTGGTTGATGAAGGTTCCTTCTCTTCTTTGTTTGATTTCGAATCCGAGAAAGAACTTCAACTCTCCCATCATAGACATCTTGAACTTTGAGGTCATGAGAGCGGCAAATTCTTCATTGAAGGCTTTGTTAGGGGAACCAAAAATGATATCATCAACATATAGTTGGCACACAAACAACTCCCCTTTGACCTTCTTAGTAAAAAGAGTGGGGTCAATTTTCCCGATTTCGAATCCACGATCTTGTAACAACTCCGTAAGATGCTCATACCACGCACGTGGGGCTTGTTTAAGGCCATAGAGCGCCTTGTGGAGTTGATACGCATGATCGGGGAAATAGGGATCTTCGAACCCGGGGGGTTGTTTGACATATACCAACTCATTTATGGGACCATTAAGAAAAGCACTCTTCACATCCATTTGTTGCAATGTGAAATTATGATGAGAAGCATAAGCAATCAACAAACGAATAGATTCAAGGCGAGCGACGGGGGCAAAGGTTTCACCGTAGTCGATACCCTCGACTTGGGAGTAGCCTTGTGCCACCAAACGAGCCTTGTTGCGAACAATGATTCCATGAGCGTCTTGCTTGTTCTTGAATATCCACTTGGTTCCAATGACATTATGATTCCCGGTTGGCCTTGGCACTAACTTCCACACTTGGTTATGTTCGAAGTTGTTGAGTTCTTCATGCATGGTGTTGAGCCAATCCGGGTCCTCGAGCGCTTCATAAACCTTTTGGGGTTCGACACAAGAAACAAACGCATGATGTTCACAATAGTTTGCTAATTGTCTACGAGTGCTTACCCCCTTTCTTAGGCTTCCAACCACATTCTCCATGAGATGACCTTTGGTGGTGAGCTTGGAAGCGATCTTAGCGGCACGACGCTCCAATTCCTCCTCGGAAGTGAAGTGAGGAGGGGTTACTTGATCATCTTGAGCGTCGCCTTGAGCTTGTTCTTGATCTTGAACTTGCTCGAGGGGAAGAACTTGACCTTGGGCATCATTTGGTGGATCACCACCATCTTGAGGTTGATCTTGCCCTTGATCTTGTTCATGAGGTTGAGGGCCTTCACTTTGTTCTTCGGAAGCGTGTGGGTCTTGGGTTGGTGATGGCTCCACTTGAGTGGAGCATTGTCCTTCTCCTTCGGCCACAAGGGGTTCCTCAATGGGTAGGATATATCCAATACCCATTCTTATTATGGCTTGGGGAGGAATTTCATCACCTATATCACAAGTACCACTTTGCTCCACTTGGGAGCCGTTATTTTCATCAAACTCCACGTTACACGTCTCCTCAATAAGTCCCGTGGACTTATTGAGAACACGGTAAGCATGGGAGTTTGTAGCATAACCAACAAATATGCCCTCATGAGCTCTAGTCTCAAATTTAGACAAACGAACACCTTTCTTGAGAATGAAACACTTACACCCGAACACCCGAAAGTACTTGAGGTTGGGCTTGTTACCGGTGAGGATCTCATATGGAGTCTTGTTCAAGCCTTTGTGAAGATAGAGCCGATTTGAAGCATGACACGCGGTGTTGATGGCTTCGGCCCAAAAGTTGTATGGAGACTTGAACTCCGCCATCATGGTCCTTGCCGCATCCATCAACGTCCGGTTCTTCCTCTCCGCAACACCATTTTGTTGAGGGGTGTAAGGTGCGGAATATTGATGCTTGATCCCCTCATCACTGAGAAACTCATCCAAGGTGTAGTTCTTGAACTCGGTGCCGTTGTCACTTCTTATTGTCAAGATCTTTGCATTGTGTTGACGTTGGGCTTCATTTGCAAAGTCAATGACTGTTTGTTGGGTCTCACTCTTCCTCTTGAAGAAATACACCCACGTGTTTCTGGAATACTCATCCACAATTACGAAGCAATACTTTCTACCCCCAAGACTATCAAAGGATGGAGGCCCAAAGAGATCCAAATGAAGGAGCTCCAAAGGCCTCTTCGAGTAAATAAGAGTCGTGGGAGGGTGAGCCTTCTCATGAAGCTTTCCTTCGATACAAGCACTGCAAGCACGATCTTTGGCAAAACTAACGTTCGTTAGTCCACGGACATGGTCCCCCTTGAGAAGACTTTGCAAAGATCTCATATTGACATGGGCTAAATGGCGATGCCAAAGCCATCCCACGTCAACTTTAGCCATTAGGCATGTCGCGGTCTTAGTGGGTCGCTCCGAAAAGTTAATCACATAGAGACCGTTCTCGACATGCCCAACAAAGGCTACTTTAAGAGTCTTGCTCCACAAGAGGGTCACGGTATCAATATCAAAGAAAGTGGCAAAGCCCATGATAGCAAGTTGATGAACGGAAAGTAAATTGTATGCAAGGGACTCAACTAGCATGACCTTCTCGATAGTGAGATCATGAGAAATGACAACTTTGCCGAGTCCCAATACCTTAGAAGACGAGGCATCACCCCACTCGACATTGGTGGGCATAGATGGAATCTTGTGCACGTCCACCACCAAGTCCTTGCTTCCGATCATATGATTTGTAGCTCCACTATCGAGCAACCATGATCCCCCACCGGAAGCAAACACCTACAAGAGATCAATGCTTGGTTTTAGGTACCCATTTTGTAATGGGTCCTTTGATGTTAGTAACAAGGGTCTTAGGACCCAAATAGACCATTCAATGTACTCATGAGGAGAACCAACGAATTTGGCATAAACATGCCCATCACTAGCACGGCATAACACATAAGAAGGATTAAAGTCGCCGGCTTTGTTGGAAGGAGTGGCATTGCCCTTCTTGACACCGCCACCCTTCGCATTGTTCTTCTTCTCCTTGGAAGCACCCTCTCCCTCCTTCACAAAAGTTTGCTTGAGAGGAGGAGGTCGCTTGGTCTTGTCATTCTTCTTCTTGTTCTTGGGATTGGGTGCGAACCCAATCCCCTCCTTGGCCACAACTTCCTTTTGATTGCTCAAGAGGTCGTTGAGGTTCTTCTCACCTTGTATGCATGACACAAGGCCTTTCTCAAGTTGCTCCTTCAACTTAGCATTCTCCTCAACAAGATGCACATGCTCACAACACGGGTTAGTAGCATTTGCATTATCAATTAACACCATATGAGGAAAGGTGGCTTTCTCCTTAGTTAGCTTCACTTGGAGTTGATCATGAGACTCCTTGAGGCTAGCATGAACACCCTTCAAGACTTTGTGAGCCTTGTCGAGAATGCCAAACTCCTCTTTGAGTCTAGCAAGATCAACCCCAAGTTTTGCCTTCTCGGAGTTTAGCACACGAGACACAACAAGAGCATGATCAAGATCTTTCTTTAACTTAGCATGATCATCGTTGTATGACTCCTCAAGAGCCAAACGAAGACCACGCTCTTCGTCAAGAGCATTGGAAAGATCCGAAATCTCATCGGCATAGTCACGACTATGCCCCTCCATCTTAGAGATGGTATCTTCGTGAGCCTCGATCATGTCATTGGCTTCACCAAGTTGTTCCAAGAGAGCAACGAAGTGCTTCTTGGATTTACCCTTGAGTTTACCCATAAAGATCTCAAACTCATTTTCCTCCACATTTGTCCCCTCATGTTCATCAATGCTATCCGTCGAAGAAGGATGATTAATGATGGTAGTTTTGATGTTGGAGGTTACCTTATTGGTGGCTTTAGCCATGAGGCACTTGGCGGTGATGTTCTCATTGGGTGAGTCGAAGAGAGACACCCGTGGAGTCTTCGCAATGGCAACGGAGGCCATGGCAACCGACTCACCATCTTCATCATCGTCATCATCCTCATTGTACTCTTCTTGAACCACCAACGCCTTGGGAGGAGTCTTCTTGGTGAAGTTGCTCTTGTTGGGGAACGACTTGGCCTTGTCTTTTCTAATGAGCTTGCCACCATTGTCTTCCCTCTTCTCGTAAGGGCACTCCGCAACAAAGTGGCTCACATTGCCACAATTGAAGCAAGTCCTCATCCGTTGCTTGCCCTTTGCGCCACTTGAATTGCTTTTGTTGAAGTTTGGCCTCGTGTTCTTCTTGCTCCAAAATTTCCTTGAAGCAAGAGCCATGTGTTCATGATAGGCATACTTCGTATCTTCGAGGTTGCCCTCCTCTTCTTCCTCTTCATCCTCTTCCTCCATACTAACCTTGGCCTTTAGAGCAAGGTTGGGCTTCTTAACTCTTTGAGAGCGAAGAACCGCATTGTCGGTGGTCTTATCCAAGATGCTCATAGCCACAAACTCATCCAACACTTCACTTGAGGACAAGGTGTGAAAGTCCGGCCTTTGACGAATTACGGAGGACATGGCTTTGTGGTAGGGCATCATTGCCTTGAGGAACTTGCGCTTGATCCAATTGTCATCCATGTCCTTACTTCCATGATCTCGGAGCGAGACCGCGAGTTTGGTTACTCTCCGAAAAAGCTCACGAGGTTCTTCATCTTCTTTCATTGCAAACTCGTCGGCTTCATCTTGCACCACTTCATAGTTGGAGCGTTGAATGCTTGCGCTTCCCCGATAGAGGGAAACAACTTGGAGCCACGCATCTTTGGCCACGATGTAAGGCCGGAGATGAGGAAGATCTTCGGGTGGGATGGCTTCTTGGATGATGAAGAGAGCATTCTCATTGAATTGATGATCCACAACTTCTCTAGGAGTGAAGTTACTTCGGTCATGCGGATAAAAGCCTTCTTCAATGATTCTCCAAAGGTTAGTGTTCACATGATTTAAATGACGCTTAAAACGATAGACCCAAGAATCAAAATCTACATTCTTCTCAATCTTAGGGGCCGGGCCGGCATGATTCAAATGAGTGGAGGGTGAGCGGTCCACCATAGACAGGTGGAGGTTCCACATGGGCAAAGATGCCGGTCCCATTTTTATCACTAGAAAAAGGAGCTTTCTCGCTAGAAGCTTCCCCCTTGTCGGAGGTAGCATCCGTCACCTTGTTAGCGGGATCACCCACTTTCAACGGTGCGGTGGTAAGTTTAAGCCCTTCTAAGAATTTATTCAACATGCTTTCGACCTTGGTCGTCATGGAGGTTTTCAATGTGTCCAACGCCACATTGAATTCCTCACGAGAGACCGCGGTTCCCCCATCTCCCGTAGACGAGACTGGATTCTCACCGGAGTGCTCCTCAACACCGTCTACGACGTCAACCATACTCTTTGGACGGTAAAGTCCTTAATAAAGAGACGAGGCTCTGATACCAATTGAAAGGATCGATATAGTTGACTAGAGGGGGGGTGAATAGGCAACTAACAATTTTTAGCTTTTCTTTACCAAATTAAACTTTGCATCAAAATAGGTTGTCTAGATATGCAACTAAGTGAGCAACCTATATGATGCAACGACAACAAGCACGCAAGAAAGTAAGAGATATAACACGAGTAAACTTGCGAAAGTAAAGGAACGAGATAACCAAGAGTGGAGCCGGTGAAGACGAGGATGTGTTACCGAAGTTCCTTCCTTTTGAGGGGAAGTACGTCTCCGTTGGAGCGGTGTGGAGGCACAATGCTCCCCAAGAAGCCACTAGGGCCACCGTATTCTCCTCACGCCCTCACACAATGCGAGATGCCGTGATTCCACTATTGGTGCCCTTGAAGGCGGCGACCGGACCTTTACAAACAAGGTTGGGGCAATCTCCACAACTTAATTGGAGGCTCCCAACGACACCACAAAGCTTCACCACAATGGACTATGGCTCCGCGGTGACCTCAACCGTCTAGGGTGCTCAAACACCCAAGAGTAACAAGATCCGCTAGGGATAAGTGGGGGGAATCAAATTTCTCTTGGTGGAAGTGTAGATCGTGGCCTTCTCAACCAATCCCGAGCAAATCAACAAGTTTGATTGGCTAGGGAGAGAGATCGGGCGAAAATGGAGCTTGGAGCAACAATGGAGCTTTTGGGGGAAGAGGTGGGTCAACTTTGGGGAAGAAGACCCCCTTATATAGTGGGGGGAACAAACCAACCGTTACCCCCACATCTGCCCACAGAGAGCGGTACTACCGCTGAGCCAGCGGTACTACCGCTTGCCACTATAAGCGGTACTACCGCTCCCCCACGCGGTACTGCCGCTTGGCCCAAAGCGGTACTACCGCGGTGGGAGGGCGGTACTACCACGTACGAGCGGTACTACGGCCCTCCACAGCCGCGGCCAGTACCTAAAACCCGACACGAAAAAAGAGCCCTCGAATCGAGGCGGTACTAGCACGAGACCACATCGGTACTACGGCTGGGGGCTACTAGCGGTACTACTGCTCCGGAGCGGTACTACCGCTCCCAGAGCGGTACTACCGCTTGTAGCACCCAAGCGGTACTACCGCTCCGTCCCGCGGTACCACCGCTGGGACCAGAGGGAGCACATAGTTGGGGCTACCAGTGGTACTACTGCTCTGGGCGGTACTACCGCTCCAGAGCGGTACTACCGCTTGTAGCACCCAAGCAGTACTACCGCTCCGGCCCGCGGTACTACCGCTGGGACCAGAGAGAGCACACTGAGAAGAGAGATGAGCCCATCATCGAAACGGAAAGGCTCGGAGGGAGGGGCAAAGGAAGTGTACGTGATGATTCTGCCCTAGCCTTTCCAAAACGGACCCCCTCTTGATAGTACGGTGATCCCTATGAAACTAGTCCACCAAACTAATCCGAAAGGACTACACCGTCTTCGCTTCAAGCTTCGAGGGGAGGGAATCGTCTCGTGCCAAAAGGATGAATCTATGAAAAACACTCAATGCACACGATTAGTCCGCCAAAGCATTGTCATCAATCACCAAAATATCTTAGGGATAAATATGCCCTTACAACAGCGGGCGGCGCAGTTCTGGATACGGCTTTAATGCAGATGAGGGAGGGGGTAGCGGTTCCCGAAGTGTTGAATAGCCAATGATGCATCCTCCTTCAATTAGCATCATGAATGCATGAGGGAAGTAATGGAAGGAGGACCGGGAAAAGAGGCTGCACGATGTGAATGCAACGCAGTTTGCACTCATATAAAGGCGCCCCTCTATTCCAATGCATCTACCACATTGTACGCACCTAAGCATTTACCTAAGCACCTACACTAAGCGCAAAAGTCCTCACTCCAGACCCATGGTGGCGATGTGCATGAGCGGCCAGCGGCTGTGCCAGATGGTCCACGACGCCGGCCTGCGGCATGGCACCAAGGATCGTTTCCAGACGGTGTTGGCGACCGGCTGGTGGACGGCCGCCGTCGATGCCAACTACGACTCTCAGTTGGACCAGATGATCGCACCACCAAAAAGTTCACCATCCTCAAGAAGCTCACGGACGACATCGCCGTACTCCTCCAGCCCGCGCGCCCGGGCTCCTCATTGCCTGCCACCCTAATCGGCCTCCATGGCCGGAACCTCTTTCAAGCACTGGTGGCCCTGCGACTGCCCGCCAACGCCACGAAGAATGTCCACCTGGAGGTCGCGCTCACCGCGAGGCGCCTCGCCCTGCAAGAATTTGTCGACCTACACATCCACGTGTACGAGCAAATCATGTACATAGGTATCTACAAGGCCAGTGAGGATGCTACGATGTTGGCCTTCCTCAACCGGCTGGAAGCCTTGGATGCCTTTGCTGAGAAGCACCTTAACCTCGCCACAAAAGCCGCCGCTCCTTAGCCGCCGGTCAGTGGCCTGGCGCACTAAGTTGAGGAGGACGAGGTCATACGTTGATGGATGCATCTTTCTTCTTGCCTCCTGTAACCACCACTACGATTGCATCATCGTGGCCTTAATTCTTATTGTGCTATTGCATTCTCGTTCCAGTCAATACCGACATGTGCGATCCCTTTGATTAATTATATGCATCACTGTAACTAGTACTCCATCCGTCAATTTATAAGTTGTCCTTACCTTTTCCATCAACTTCGTGCAACACACAGGCATCTTGCTAGAAATACTAGAACATGTCAGACCGCATGTGACCAAACTAACGATGTGCCAACCTAGCAACTACGTACCCTGCTTATCTGGTGGAAATAGCCCTGCCCTAGCGTTTCCAATCATTATTTCTATCTATCGATCATGCCAAGGAGCAGAACCAAATGTTACAATGTATACTTGTTTCTCTACTCCAACTCCTATAAAAGACTCAGTTGGTGATGGTGGTGTGTCTGCCATCCGTTGTTTCTGACCATTAGATCTACATCTAATGGTTGTGAGGTAAGTTGTGGCATTTTTGCAACAATAGCCCACTTCTCTGCTCCAATTTGCAGAAAACCCCTTATTATCTTGAAAGCAACCACATCCCTCCCTCACCTCATCAAAACAGCCTAAGAAATATATTTTGAGTGAAAAGTAATATATTAGGAGTATATCAAAACAAGAGTGATTTCTTTCAAGTTTGTGAACAAGTACTACTATTCTACTACTTTGGATCCGTCGCAACGCATGGGCACATTGCTAGTAAAAGGAAAAGGCCTGCCGCGTTCGCGTCGCACCCCCACACACCCGGGAATCGGGAGTACTCCACGGCCCGTCCGGCACGCCACATAGCTAGGGAAGGTGTGTTGCCTAGCATTTTCACTTTCATGTGGGACCGCTATTGAGCAAACCGACTATTGGCAAACCGCACCCTGCCCGCCGCCGGGTTGGAAAACAGAAACGAGGGGAAGATCTAGCTGTAGCACGGAAGCCAAGAAATTTGGTGTCTGATGGGGCTCATTGATAGAGTAGGTGCATTCCGTACTACTACTCCTACTAGTAAGAAGTTTGTACTACAACTAGTACTACCACTATACAACTAGGTACGTGCACGGCACAGCATCGTAGGAACAAAAAATGGGAAGATCTTGTTTTGGGTGATTTATCTTTTTTTCAGTCAACGTAGTATGAATAATATGATGTGGGGGGCACCCATGAAGCTTATGTGGCTCGGTTGCATGCCTACGAAAGGTTAGAGAAAAATAAATAGATAATGTGTTTAGAGTGCACTCCACTAAATAGATATACTTTGGATCCATTGCAACGCACGGGGCGGCACATCTATACCCCTACTAGCAAGATGCCCATGCATTGCACGGAACATCAAGATGCATTCTTATGAGTAGTTTATCTTGTGAGAGAAAAGGATGAACGAGGGAAGGCCTTATTTGCAAATGTGGAGAGGGGTGTGGGTATCTTTTTGCAAAATTGCCATAGTTTCCTTCCTATCCATCAGATATAAATCGGACGGCCTATATTGCCGGATGGCAGGCACACCATCATCACCAACTCCGTTTTTTATAAGAGTAGAGATACTAGCAAGATGCCCGTGCATTGCACGGAACATCAAAATGCATTTTTTACAAAACACCTGCTATGATTGACCCATGCAGGAGTAATCCCATGTGTAAAAACTAATGATATCTTGAGAATTTTATCGGAAAAATGGTATCTGATGTCTACTATGCAACCTTCTTCTTGTTGACGTTGTTGGGCCTCCAAGTGTAGAGGTTTGTAGGACATTAGCAAATTTCCCTCAAGTGGATGACCTAAGGTTTATCAATCCGTGGAAGGCATAGGATGAAGATGGTCTCTCTCAAACAACCCTGCAACCAAATAACAAAGAGTCTCTTGTGTCCCCAACACACCCAATACAATGGTAAATTGTATAGGTGCACTAGTTCGGCGAAGAGATGGTGATACAAGTGCAATATGGATGATAGATATAGGTTTTTGTAATCTGAAAATATAAAAACAGCAAGGTAACTAATGATAAAAGTGAGCGTAAACGGTATTGCAATGCGTTGAAACAAGGCCTAGGGTTCATACTTTCAGTAGTGCAAGTTCTCTCAACAATAATAACATAATTGGATCATATAACTATCCCTCAACATGCAACAAAGAGTCACTCCAAAGTCACTAATAGCGGAGAACAAACGAAGAGATTATGGTAGGGTAAGAAACCACCTCAAAGTTATCCTTTCTGATCGATCTATTCAAGAGTCGGTAGTAAAATAACACGAAGCTATTCTTTCAGTTCGATCTATCATAGAGTTCGTACTAGAATAACACCTTAAGACACAAATCAACCAAAACCATAATGTCACCTAGATACTCGAATGTCACCTCAAGTATCCGTGGGTATGATTATACGATATGCATCACACAATCTCAGATTCATCTATTCAACCAACACAAAGTACTTCAAAGAGTGCCCCAAAGTTTCTACTGAAGAGTCAAGATGAAAACGTGTGCCAAACCCTATGCATAGGTTCATGGGCGGAACCCGCAAGTTGATCACGAAAACATACATCAAGTGGATCACGTGATATCCCATTTTCACCACAGATAAGCACGGCAAGACATACATCAAGTGTTCTCAAATCCATAAAGACTCAATCCGATAAGATAACTTCAAAGGGAAAACTCAATCCATTACAAGAGAGTAGAGGGGGAGAAACATCATAAGATCCAACTATAATAGCAAAGCTCACGATACATCAAGATCGTATCACCTCAAGAACACGAGAGAGAGAGAGAGAGATCAAACACATAGCTACTGGTACATACCCTCAGCCCCGAGGGTGAACTACTCCCTCCTCGTCATGGAGAGCGCCGGGATGATGAAGATGGCCACCGGTGAGGGTTCCCCCCCTCCGGCAGGGTGCCAGAACAGGGTCCCGATTGGTTTTTGGTGGCTACAGAGGCTTGCCGCGGTGGAACTCCCGATCTATTCTGTTCACCGATGGTTTTAGGGTATATGGACATATATAGGCAAAAGAAGTCAGTCAGGGGAGCCACGAGGGGCCCACAAGGGTGGAGGGTGCGCCCAGGGGGGTGGGCGGGACCCCTGCCTCATCCCCAAGCTTAATTCATGCTCGTCCTCGAGTAGGTAAATGATAAAAGAAAGAATTTATGAAGTGTGAATGCTAGCAGGTGCACAAGTTCGATCAATGATAATTTCAATCACCTTTTCTAGCATCATTATATGTCATAACAGTAGCTCATATCATAAAAATTTGCATGATCAAGTAACAAGCTATTCACATGTTAAAGTATAGATCATAAACTTTCTTGAAAACTAACAAACCGTGTTATTAGTCATCAAACAATTACAATTCATCTTATTTTCAGGAGGAGTCTATGTCAGAGCTTTGATTCCGCAAACTTCACATACTCAACTATCATTTAGTCTTCCATGATTGCTACCACTCAAAGCATATTTTTAGAACAAATAGTATTCATCGAACACAGAGAAAGATAGGGGCTTAATGTTTCGCCTCCCAACCTTTTACCTCAAGGGTAATGTCAACAATAATAATTCATGCTCAAATATATTTGAATGGCCATATATGCTTAGATCTTTCCATCACATGATGCTCGCCAACTAAAGAGTAGGTTGGAATGAGAAGGAATACTACTGACTCTTGCATAAAAGTAAAAGATAGGCCCTTCGCAGAGGGAAGCAGGAATTTGCAGAGGTACCAGAGCTCGAAGCAAAAACAGAGATGAAAATAATTTTGAGAGGTATGCTTTCATTGTCAACATAACGACCAAGAGTTCCCAATATCTTCCATACTACATACATTATAGGCAGTTCCCATGTAGAAAGGTAAAGTTTTTACTCCCCCTCCACCAACATTCACAC
This sequence comes from Triticum aestivum, assembly GCF_018294505.1. Lineage (NCBI taxonomy): Eukaryota > Viridiplantae > Streptophyta > Magnoliopsida > Poales > Poaceae > Triticum > Triticum aestivum. Next base: position 387,573,746 of record NC_057802.1, on the reverse strand, counting down.
TCCACGGCTTGTCCGAAACAACGGGTGCCGTCCAACTTTCAACATTCTTGGGGGAGTTTTGTTTAAATTATTTATGATTTTGTTTTTGATCTTTTGATCATAGGACTGGGCATCCCAGTTACCAGCTATTTTCTCGGGAATGATGAGCGAAGTCCACTCATCGTGAGAATAACCCACCTAGCGTGGAAGATACTGACAGCCCCTAGTTGCTACATGAGTGATTCGGGCATACAAAACAGATCATTATTTGAAGGTTTAGAGTTTGGCACATGCAAATTTACTTGGAACAGCAGGTAAATACCGCATATAGGTAGATATGGTGGACACTCATGGAAGGAACTTGGTTCAAGGATTTTGGATGCACAAGCAGTATTCCCGCTTAGCATAGATATTTTGGCTAGCAAAGGATTCTAAATAGCAAGCACCACATGTTAGAGGATCCATAACAATATAACTTCTATACAAATATACCCAAGCATAACTCATTATGTTGTCTTCATTGTCCAACTTCAACTAATTTGCTCAGGTTTGAAAATAATTAATGGGGCTCACAATCATAGAAGATGTCCAAGATAGTATATTTATATTTGAAATCTCTCTTCCTTCAATATTTTTTCATGAATTGTTCAAGTGACCAATACAACGTTTGCTAACCTTCAATAAATTTACCACCTCTACTTCTTATATGTAAAGTCATTACTCCCCATGGGATAAGCATATGAAACATATATAATTTCGGATTTATGATATTCAATTCATTCAACCATTTACTCATAGGATATAAGTGAAGCACACGGGTAAATGACAAACTACTCCAAAAAGATATAAGTGAAGATCAATGAGTAGTTAAATAATTATGTAGCTATGTGAAGACCCTCTCTCATTTAAGAATGTCAGATCTTGGTATTTTATTCAAACAGAAAGCAAGGCCAAAGAAAATAAAATGACACTCCAAGCAAAACACATATCATGTGGTGAATAAAAATATAGCTCCAAGTAAAGTTACCGATGAACGAAGACGAAAGAGGGGATGCCTTCCGGGGCATCCCCAAGCTTAGACGCTTGGTTATCCTTGAATATTACCTTGGGGTGCCTTGGGCATCCCCAAGCTTAGGCTCTTTCCACTCTTTATTCCATAGTCCATCGAATCTTTACCCAAAACTTGAAAACTTCACAACACAAAACTTAACAGAAAACTCGTAAGCTCCGTTAGTATAAGAAAATAAATCACCACTTAGGTACTGTTGTGAACTCATTCTAAATACATGTTGGTGTAATATCTACTGTATTCAAACTTATCTATGGTTCATACCCTCCGATATTACTCATAGATTCATCAAAATAAGCAAACAACACATAGAAAACAGAATCTGTCAAAAACAGAACAGTCTGTAGTAATCTGTATCAAACGTATACTTATGGAACTCCAAAAATTCTAAAATAAACTGGTGGACCTGAGGAATTTGTCTAGTAATCATCTTCAAAAAGAATCAACTAAATAGCACTCTTCGGTAAAAAGTTTTAGCTAATCTCGTGAGCGCTAAAGTTTCTGTTTTTTACAGCATGATCATAAAGACTTCGCCCAAGTCTTCCCAAAGGTTCTACTTGGCACAAACACTAATTAAAACAAAAAACCACATCTAAACAGAAGCTAGATGGATTATTTATTCCTAAACATAACCAAAAAGCAAGAAACTAAAATAAAATTGGGTTGCCTCCCAACAAGCGCTAACGTTTAACGCCCCTAGCTAGGCATGATGATTTCAATGATGCTCACATAAAAGATAAGAATTGAAACATAAAGAGAGCATCATGAAGAATATGACTAGCACATTTAAGTCTAACCCACCTCATATGCATAGGGATTTTGTGAGCAAACAACTTATGGGAACAATAATCAACTAGCATAGGAAGGCAAAACAAGTATAACTTTAAAACTTTAAGCACATAGAGAGGAAACTTGATATTATTGCAATTCCTACAAGCATATATTCCTCCCTCATAATAATTTTCAGTAGCATCATGAATGAATTCAACAATATAACCAGCACCTAAAGCATTCTTTTCATGATCTACTTGCATAGACAATTTACTACTCTCCACATAAGCAAAATTCTTCTCATTCGGAATAGTGGGAGTATCATAAGAGACTCGAATACTATAAATTGTTTCCACGTTAAAAGAGTAATGTTCAGAAAAAGGGTAATCATAATCATGACAAGTTTTATAAATATAATCATCACTACTTTTATAGCATAAGTTTCATCACAATAATCATCATAAGTAGCAACTTTGTTCTCATCATAATCGATTGAAACCTCTTCCAAGATAGTGGATTCATCACTAAATAAAGTCATGACCTCTCCAAATCCACTTTCATAATATTACAATAAGATTCAACATCCTCCAAAATAGTGGGATCATTACTTCCTAAAGTTGACACTCTTCCAAACCCACTTTCATCAATATAATCATCATAAGTAGGAGGCATGCTATCATCATTATAAATTTGCATATCAAAACTTGGGAGACTAAAAATATCATCTTCATTAAACGTAGCATCCCCAAGCTTGGGACAAACATTAATTGCAGCAAATATATTCTCAAAAACATCATCTTCATCAAACATAGCATCCCCAAGCTTGGGCCTTTTCATATCATAAACATAATCACTCTCATCATTAATAGTATGGATAGCACCAATAGTATAGCAATTATCATCATCACAATGAGTAATAAGAGCAACATGATTTGGGGGAGATACCTTTCTACCTTTGCTTCTCCGTCTTTTCTTTTTCTTCTTCACATCATGTGTGGGTTCAATCCTCTTTTTGGAGCTCCTTATTAATGAGATTGGTTGAATAGAAGGCTCCTCCTCGTTACCTGATTCATCATAAGAAATAATAGGAGGATATTGGGAAGTCTCTTCCCTTTCATTAGTATTCTCTTCATCTTCTATTTGTTTTCTTTTCTTTATGTAATTGGCAATATAAGGATTTTCAATGCAATTCACTGCACAATACATATAAATTTCTTCTAGATCAATATCGAGGAATTTCTCGAGGTTATATTCTGGAATAAACTTAGTTTGACGTTTCAATTCTTCATAACCCAAAAGTAGACTAAGTTCATTATGATGTGCAAGGGAAATCAAGTCATCACAATTTTTGGACACGATTCGATCATGAAACAATTTTCATTTGATATTTAAATGACCATGTTCATTGCAAAGTTCACAAGTATGGCTAAGATATTTTAAATTTTCAGCACTAACATTTAGCCTCTCTTGCAACCATTTAGTTTCTAAGTACTTGTGCCTCTTACAAAATCTATCTTCCCTTTTTGGTATGTATTTGCAAACTCTATGCACTCCACAAAAATCGACATGCTTATAAGAGATATTTCATTATGACTAGTGCAATCATCATTAGTACTACGGATATTCAAAGAGTTCGTACTAACAACATTGCAATCATGCTCATCATTCAAAGATTTAGTGCCAAACATTTTAATGCATTCTTCTTCTAACACTTGGCACAATTTTCCTTTCCATCATACTCACGAAAGATATTAAAAAGATGAAGCGTATGAGGCCAACTCAATTCCATTTTTTTGTAGTTTTCTTTTATAAACTAAACTAGTGCTAAAACAAGAAACAAAAAGATTCGATTACAAGATCTAAAGATATACCTTCAAGCACTCACCTCCCCGGCAACGGCGCCAGAAAAGAGCTTGATGTCTACTACGCAACCTTCTTCTTGTAGACGTTGTTGGGCCTCCAAGTGCAGAGGTTTGTAGGACAGTAGCAAATTTCCCTCAAGTGGATGACCTAAGGTTTATCAATCCGTGGGAGGCGTAGGATGAAGATGGTCTCTCTCAAACAACCCTGCAACCAAATAACAAAGAGTCTCTTGTGTCCCCAACACACCCAATACAATGGTAAATTGTATAGGTGCACTAGTTCGGCGAAGAGATGGTGATACAAGTGCAATATGGATGATAGATATAGGTTTTTGTAATCTGAAAATATAAAAACAGCAAGGTAACTAATGATAAAAGTGAGCGTAAACGGTATTGCAATGCGTTGAAACAAGGCCTAAGGTTCATACTTTCAGTAGTGCAAGTTCTCTCAACAATAATAACATAATTGGATCATATAACTATCCCGCAACATGCAACAAAGAGTCACTCCAAAGTCACTAATAGCGGAGAACAAACGAAGAGATTATGGTAGGGTACGAAACCACCTCAAAGTTATCCTTTCTGATCGATCTATTCAAGAGTCCGTAGTAAAATAACACAAAGCTATTCTTTCCGTTCGATCTATCATAGAGTTCGTACTAGAATAACACCTTAAGACACAAATCAACCAAAACCCTAATGTCACCTAGATACTCCAATGTCACCTCAAGTATCTGTGGGTATGATTATACGATGTGCATCACACAATCTCAGATTCATCTATTCAACCAACACAAAGTACTTCAAAGAGTGCCCCAAAGTTTCTACCGGAGAGTCAAGACGAAAACGTGTGCCAGCCCCTATGCATAGGTTCATGGGCGGAACCCGCAAGTTGATCACCAAAACATACATCAAGTGGATCACGTGATATCCCATTGTCACCACAGATAAGGATGACAAGACATACATCAAGTGTTCTCAAATCCTTAAAGACTCAATCCGATAAGATAACTTCAAAGGGAAAACTCAATCCATTACAAGAGAGTAGAGGGGGAGAAACATCATAAGATCGAACTATAATAGCAAAGCTCACGATACATCAAGATCGTATCACCTCAAGAACACGAGAGAGAGAGAGAGAGAGAGAGATCAAACACATAGCTACTGGTACATACCCTCAGCCCCGAGGGTGAACTACTCCCACCTCATCATGGAGAGCGCCGGGATGATGAAGATGGCCACCAGTGAGGGTTCCCCCCTCCGGCAGGGTGCCGGAACAGGGTCCCGATTGGTTTTTGGTGGCTACAGAGGCTTGCAGCGGCGGAACTCCCGATCTATTTTGTTCACCGATGGTTTTAGGGTATATGGACATATATAGGCGAAAGAAGTCGGTCAGGGGAGCCACGAGGGGCCCACAAGGGTGGAGGGCGCACCTAGGGGGTGGGCGCGCCCCCTGCCTCGTGCCTTCCTCGTTGCTTCCCTTACATACACTCCAAGTCTTCTGGATTGCTTCCGTCCCAAAAATAACTCTCCCGAAGGTTTCATTCCATTTGGACTCCGTTTGATATTCCTTTTCTGCGAAACACTGAAACAAGGAGAAAAACAGAAACTGGCACTGGGCTCTGGGTTAATAAGTTAGTCCCAAAAATAATATAAAAGTACATAGTAAAGCCCATTAAACATCCAAGATGGATAATATAATAGCATGAATACTTCATAAATTATAGATACGTTGGAGACGTATCAGTATCTCAAGAATTTCATCGAAAAAATGATATCTCGAGAAAGATGAGAGATAAGGTGAGGAGGAGTAGGGTGTGGTGGTGACTGGTGGTCGGACTGGGCGGAGGGGATGGACGGCGCCGACAGGCGGCCACCATGCCAGATTGTTCTAGAGACTTCCTTTTTTAATTACTCAGCAATGAGGTTGTGGGAGATAAGGATGAACGAGGCAAGGCCTTATCTGTAAATGTGGAGAGAGGTGCGTTTTTTTTTGTAAAATTGTCATAGTTTGCTTTCTATCCCTAGTTGGTAGTAATTTGGTTACCAAATCTCACGCGTGCAATGCACGTGTACCTTACTAGTTGGTAGTAGTAAGACACCAATTCCGGGTTTGGCACGAGCTCGTACTGCGGGAGCACCACAAGGCCTGCCGCAGGAGTTGCATTTCCCTCTTGGGGCCCATGGGACCGAGCTTCAGTGGCTTAGTGCACCGGCCTATGAGTCAATGACATGCGTACCTTAAATGCGGCTGGCCCACATGTCATTCTCATGGTGGTGGTGTGGTTCGTGACTCACTCGTTCAAGATGAACCGGCCGGTGGTGGCGTGGCCGTGGCGAGGGTGTCACAGCTGGGCGTCGAGGCGTTACGAGGCATAGATGGCCACACCGGCGGGTACTACCTGTAGTACAGAAGTACTCCAGCTGAGGATTGATGCCCGAGACAAAATGTGTCACAGCCACTGGATGAAAATTCGATGGTGCGGGAGTACGGATCGGAGCAGGCAAACCACGTCCAATCGGGTGTGGCTGTGGTAGAAAGTTGATGGTCGTTGCAGTTCAGCTGGCCCGCATGTCATGCACACAAAGGCAGAGGAGCGGTGGGGCCAAGAGGGATGAGACGCACGTCGGGGGACGTTGTGCCGTGGGTTGGAGCGGCGTCGTGGGAATCGCGTGTGGGTGTGGCAGTGGTAGAAACAAGAAACATGATGGTCGCTGTGGTTCAACTTCCATGGACAAGATGTCATGTCTGCTGACACATGCATTGCATACCGCTCACTACAAGGAGCATTACCAGAAAAAACTTGTTCCAAAGATACCATTTTTCCGATAAAATTCTCGAGATGTCATTAGTTTTTACACATGAGATTACTCCTGCAAGGGTCAATCACAATAGGTGTTTTGTAAAAAAATGCATCTTGATGTTCCCTGCAATGCACGGGCATCTTGCTAGTTATAGAATAAGCCCACACGGGCATCTTGCCGCAGGGTGTGCCACCGACCCAAACTCAATTTTTTTTCAGCGCGGCGTGGCCATAGTTTGGCACACCCCTCTCCACATTTGCAAATAAGGCCTTCCCTCGTTCATCCTTTTCTCTCACAAGATAAACTACCCATTCAAATGCATCTTGATGTTCCGTGCAATGCACGAGGATGTTTCCTTGGGGGTCTCTCCAGCATGGCATGGCCGTAGTTGCAAGTTGACGCCCCTTGAGATGCCGACATTGAGGGGCACTCGGATTTTGTCCGATGAGCAGGTAAGATGAGTTTGATCATGTAGTAAATGCATTCTAAAGACTACTTCCATGTCCATTTCCTAATTCTCCCCCTGCCCACTGTTTCACGGGTTAGGCTCGGTGCGAGTGGAGATTGGCTTGCATATGTACGGGAGGGTACCAACATCAATTTGCACAACATTTACAACGGTGACACCATTCCCGTAGAACCTTTGTCCAACATTGGGATCAGCCATGCAACGGGCCATCGCCTGAATTGGTACGATGGAACCATGGTGAGATTGAAGAAGATAGCATGAACCTTGCACATGGCAGTCAAAGGTGGACCATGCTGTCTGCAGCCGATTTGTTGCCGTACGAGTACAAAGATGTTGTGCTCCTTTCTAACCGCATCTTCGCGGTGACAAACCAGGGGACTTGTTTAGTATGGGACACATCCTATGGTATACTCCCTCTCTCCCAGTTTATTTGTTTTGAATTTTGTTTGTTTTATAAGTTTCAAATTCAAATTTAGAGCTCCCCATCACATGTTGAGATTACAATGTCCATTGAATCATTGCGTGCATGTATAGTAAAGAAACAAATCTCGAGTTTGGCACGAGTTCGTGCAGCGGTAGCACCACAAGGCCTGGCGCAGGAGTTACATTTCCCTCTCGGGACCCTCGGGACTGAGCTTCAGCGCCTTACTACACCTTCCTTTGAGTCAATAACATGTGGACCCGATAGGTGGCTGGTCCACATGTAATGCTCCCAAAGGCAGAGGGGCAGTGGGGCCGAGAGGGGTAAGCCGCAGGTTAGGGGACATGTGGTGTCATGAGTTCGAGCGACGTCGTGGGAATCGCGTGTGGCTGTGGTAGAAACTTGATGCTCGTCGCATTTCAGGTGGCCCACATGTCAAGCACACAAAGGCAGAGGGGCGGTGCGGCCGAGAGGGGTGAGGCGCACGTCGGGGGACGTGGTGCCGTGGGTTGGAGCGGCGTCGTGGGAATCGCGAATGGCAGTGGATGAAACGTGATGGTCGTCGTTGTTGAACTTCCATGGACAAGCTGTCATGTCTACGGACACATGCATTGCATACCGATCACTGGAAGGAGTAGTAGTAGAGAAAGCTAGAGGGATAAATAGTTCCGTATAGTCAAGCGGACCCAAGCTACTACTTGCTTCAAAGACATGCACGCCATTGAAATAGTCCATCTATATCAATATACACAGAGAGGGAATATTTTTTTACAAGAGATGAAATAGTTCATCCATCCATAATGCCCTACTGCTGGTGCAGCTTCTTCTTCTTCTTCTTCTTGTTCTCATTTTCTGTGGGAGACGGCTTCGCAACAAGCTCTTTGGACCTTGCAGCTATCTCGAAACTCACACGGGCATCGAGGGCAGTATATTTTATCCGCTCGTACGTCAAGGGTTAATTCTCCCATCCATACGACCTTAATGCCAGCGTCTCGTCACCCTTCTGAAGATTTGTTCCGAGCAAAAAATTTGCTACATCGAATAGGGATGGTGTCGGTTTATCACAATTTTCTACAGGAATTTTTATTTTGGTTTGTACATCGGCGATGCTTTTCAAATCAAGGTTGTGTGGCTCCAACTTCTGTTTGTCCCCTGCGATGGCTGCCCCACAGAAGTATATGTCCTCCCGAGACAAGAAATTGTGAAGCTCACCTGGTATGGAGGGTGCGTGTATGATGTGGTACACCAAAACATCATCTTCGAGGCACAGTTGAAGGACGGCGGCGCGTTGGATCTTCCCAGTGGCACGCTCCATGTACTCTGCGTCGAGACCGATGACCTTCATCTCCACATTTTGGAGGGAGTTGGATACATTGTTGATCCACTTCCGAACAACCCTTGGGTGGTCGGTGACTGTGGCAACTATGGTCAACGAGCCTTCGACAAGGACATGTTGGACGCTAAAAACCTGCATCTCGATCTCTTTTGCCATTTGGAACCGCTGGACCGGAGGGCTATGGTTTGGAGAATTAGGATTAGATGGCTAGTCTAACTAAAGAAGATGATTATTTGAAGGGGCTTCGGAATTACTCCAGGAGGATGTGAAGAGGTTAAAACAATGTGAATGCAGTGTGGTCTGGATGCAAATGAAGATGAAGGAGTAGTGAAGAAGCCGAGGAAAATCGGTTCCCGATGGAGAAGTAAATGGGAGAAGTGGCCTGCAACTCGTTGATTAGACGGCCAGGTAGACTAAACGAAAAGGCTACGCGGGTAGACTGAGGAGTGGTACCTATCCCTGTATGTGCCCATCCTTCTAGCGCTACATGTGCCACTGGCTAGTTGAGGTCACTCTTTCGAATCACCGTGGCGAGACATTTTATGATTCCTTTTTATTTCTGCACCCCTCCTGACAGGTGGGACCTATGCAAACGGATAAAAAAATGTGTCGCAGCTGGTTCGGATGGATATTGGCGCGTGCGTGGGAGACACAACATTCTCTAGTTAAGGAATACGCGGTTATCCTCAAAAAAGAAAATTCCTTCTTCGCGCTTCCGCATGCACGAGAATTTGGTTCTGCTCGCAATATGGATGATACCTAGAGGATGAAGTGAACCCAGAGGCATGCTAGCACGGGAGTACTACTCATGTTCCTACTACTCCTACTAGTAGTATTAGTACAACTGTGGTACACTTGATGGTCAAAATACTATTATTCATCCGGTCCTCACAGTGAAGTGACAAGACCCTGCGCCTGAGGTGACACCAGTCCAGGCGGCATTTCCGGGTTCAAAGTCAGCCTCACCTTGTGCACTGTGCAGTCACTGTCACTGCCGCTGTATAGCATGCCTCGCCTCGTCTCCCTCTCCCCTAGCACCACTCCATCTCCATCTCCGTCTCGCCGGAGATCCCGAGGTCACTCTTCATCATCTCTCTGTGCCCCCGCATACCCTCGCCTCGCTCGCCTCCCCCAGTACCACTATTCCCTCGCTAGACGCTCCAGCACCGAGAGCCTTCTCCCCCGTAAATCAAGCCCCCCAATACCCCACCTTCCAAACTCCACCATGGCCGAACGTGAACCGCGCAACATCCATATGAGCCGCGATTGGAACAATCTCCCCAGTGATGTCCTCGACCTCTGTTGTTCGTGTATGGATATGTTGAGCGCCCTGCAGCTGGCTGCATGCTCAGGGGCATGCACACGGCCATCGTCGAACTGAGGCCTAAGCTTTTCAAGACACCCTGCTTGCTGCTATTTGGTCTTGCGAGATTTTCTCACCATGATATGGAGGCGTACATGATGCCCCTCGACTTCAATCTGACCTCCATTAGCCGAAACTTCTTTGCAGGTATGTAGTGGGTCGCCGTACATCATTTCCCTCAACTTCGATCCGATCACTATCTCCCGAAACTTCTTGCAGGTATGTACTGGGTCGGCATGAACTCCCACTGTATGGCTGCCGTCAGAGAAGACGGGAAAAAGTTGGTGCTCATGAACTTCCAGACCTCCCATGAGATTATCCTTCCTCCGTTGGATGATATAGAGTTTTACCGTCGCGGTCCAAGTCATCTAGATTACATCGTCAGTTGGACGCACCTTGTTTTGCAGAAGATTGTAATCTGCCAAGTGCCCACACGACATGCGGATTACGCAGACTTCAAGCTAATTGCCTTGTTCGACAAGGGACTCGCCTATCTTTCCAACGGTGCCTTCTTTAGGTGGAGACAGCTCAGCTCGCAGTGGATCATCGTCAAAGCTGATACACACTTCTGTGATGCTATTGAACACAATGGCTGTTGGGAATCGTAGCATAATTTTAAAATTTTCCTACGCTCACCAAGATGCATCTATGGAGTATACTAGCAACGAGGGGAAAGGAGTGCATCTACATACCCTTGTAGATCGCGAGCGGAAGCGTTCCAATGAACGTGGATGGCGGAGTCGTACTCGCCGTGATCCAAATCACCGATGACCGAGTGCCGAACGGACGGCACCTCCGCGTTCAACACACGCACGGTGCAGTGACGTCTCCTCCTTCTTGATCCAGCAAGGGGGAAGGAGAGGTTGATGGAGATCCAGCAGCACGACGGCGTGGTGGTGGATGTAGCGGGTCTCCGGCAGGGCTTCGCCGAGCTTCTGCGAGAGAGAGAGAGGTGTTGCAGGGGAGGAGGGAGGCGCCCAAGGCTGTAGGTTGCTGCCCTCCCTCCCCCCTCCCTTTATATAGGCCCCTGGGGGGGGCCGGCCCTGGGAGATGGGATCTCCAAGGGGGGGCGGCGGCCAAACGGGGGGAAGGGGTTGCCTTGCCCCCCAAGGCAAGGGGAAAGCCCCCCCACCCTAGGGTTCCCAACCCTAGGCGCATGGGGGGAGGCCCAAGGGGGGCGCCCCAGCCCACTAAGGGCTGGTTCCCTTCCACTTTCAGCCCACGGGGCCCTCCAGGATAGGTGGCCCCACCCGGTGGACCCCCGGGACCCTTCCGGTGGTCCCGGTACAATACTGGTAACCCCCGAAACTTTCCCGGTGGCCGAAACTTGACTTCCTATATATAATTCTTCACCTCCGGACCATTCTGGAACCTCTCGTGACATCCGGGATCTCATCCGGGACTCCGAACAACTTTTGGGTTTCCGCATACACATATCTCTACAACCCTAGCGTCACCGGACCTTAAGTGTGTAGACCCTACGGGTTCGGGAGACATGCAGACATGACCGAGACGCCTCTCCGGTCAATAACCAACAGCAGGATCTGGATACCCATGTTGGCTCCCACATGTTCCACGATGATCTCATCGGATGAACCACGCTGTCGAGGATTCAATCAATCCCGTATGCAATTCCCTTTGTCAATCGGTATGTTACTTGCCCGAGATTCGATCGTCGGTATCCCAATACCTTGTTCAATCTCGTTACCGGCAAGTCTCTTTACTCGTACCGCAATGCATGATCCCGTGACTAACGCCTTAGTCACATAGAGCTCATTATGATGATGCATTACCGAGTGGGCCCAGAGATACCTCTCCGTCACACGGAGTGACAAATCCCAGTCTCGATCCGTGCCAACCCAACAGACACTTTCGGAGATACCCGTAGTGCACCTTTATAGTCACCCAGTTACGTTGTGACGTTTGGCACACCCAAAGCACTCTTACGGTATCCGGGAGGTGCACGATCTCATGGTCTAAGGAAAAGATACTTGACATTGGAAAAGCTCTAGCAAACGAAACTACACGATCTTTTATGCTATGCTTAGGATTGGGTCTTGTCCATCACATCATTCTCCTAATGATGTGATCCCGTTATCAATGACATCCAATGTCCATAGTCAGGAAACCATGACTATCTGTTGATCAACGAGCTAGTCAACTAGAGGCTTACTAGGGACACGTTGTGGTCTATGTATTCACACATGTATTACGATTTCCGGACAATACAATTATAGCATGAACAATAGACAATTATCATGAACAAAGAAATATAATAATAACCATTTATTATTGCCTCTAGAGCATATTTCCAACAATGGCATCATCTACGCGATCGATAAAGCAGATGGCACCACGTATTGCTGGGACAGCGCGTGTAAGTTGTTTCTGTCTGATGTTAATGATGACGCCATGACACTGTTTGAACTTTTTGTGATGATTGACATATCCCTGTTTGAGCAGAATTTGAGTAGAACTATGGCAATGTATTAGAGACACCGTAAATCAGCTATATTTGGAATGAGTTAATTCATGCGATGGTGACCATGTCATTACAGCCAATTTGTACCCCTGAATAATCAAACGGTTAGGAAGATATTGATATTCTCCTTATTTTATAGTAATCTATATACTACTAAATATGAGTGTGTATCAATGGCCATATTAGTTTCCTCGTTTTCATGATGTAGAAACATGCATCACACTGTTGGTTTCATCTAACCATACATTAGGGAAGTAAATGTGCATATGGAGAACTCTATATTTGGAAGTAGTGAAATCATGTAATGCTTACCATGTGTACATACCTATGTTCGCCCTTCATCAATCAATGGCTAGAATAATATGCTCACAATTTTTTTGCCCACAGAGCATGAGTATATAACAATGCATGGTCTGTTAGTTTCCTTGAAGAATTTGTTTGTGAGGACAGAACATGATTACATAACATGCATGACATGGTAGTTTCCTGTGAAGAATCGATTCTGAGATAACATGAGTATAACCATGCATGGCACTTCTATATTTTCGAACCCAGTATACATTTCCCTATATTTTCCTCCCAGTTCCAACAAGGACATATCAATGATGTTTCTTGCATTATCCTACTCATACTCTGAACAATGTTGATCTTACATTAACAATGCCTGTCCTTTTTGATATGATGCAGTGTCCCTATAGTTACTGCCCTTTGTAATCACACCACCTTTGCCAAAAACAAGGAAGCACAACTGGTTCCTCGCTCGATCAGACGACGGCAAAAGACTGATGATCATTTGGACACATGAGCCGGAAAAGTTATATTGCAAAACCCCCACTACATGCAAGCACCGTGAAATATGTGAGTATCCAGACAGTGCCTGTTATGTCTATGAGCAGGATACCAGCTTGTTGGGGCCTTCGGGATTTTTGAGTTGGAGGCGGGTAAACAGCCTTGGTTCACACTCTCTGTTTCTCGGACTCAATGATCCGATTAACCAAGAGATCACCGTTGGCAGGACCTTGATGGCAGAGAGGCTCTGTTTGCTCTAGAAAACTGTGCCTACACAGCGAGCCCTAGGAGTTCGGGAGCAAACTCCCCTGATTGTCAACGATACAGCCTGCAGCCAAAAGAGGTGAGAATGACAAAGGCATCTGGATTAACTTTGATCCTTGGACGTGTAAAGTCCGACATGCAGTGATGTGGTTCAAGCCTTCAGGTTGATAGGTAATTGGGCTGTTGCGTCGAAAGGGTGGAGTACTGGTGTCTCCGGATCACTGGTGGCTGAACCAGGGCTGCAAATTATGATGGTGTTGGATCATCCCTCTTCGAATGACTTGTTGTCTTTGCTGCTTGTTCTGGATGGGTAGTTCTCTCTTTTGTTATGCATATTCCTTGTCATTTGGTCATCCTCGTCTATGTCACTCTTACTATGTAATAGTTGCCTCTATTTAGAATGTCATTTTCGTCTGGATCACGAGAGTCTGAGCGCTGCACATGGGTGCGTTTTGGTGGTGTAGCAAGACTTCTTACGAACTATCATGTCTTGCTATTTATGTCAGTAGTAGTCACTAGTCAGTGTTTGAATGTTGTATATATCGTTGTTTCGAACTGTTTATTGTCTCGAACTACTGGTGGGCTAAATGAGGGCATCACCGTTCTCCAGTGTTCAGAGTATATCTCCTTTTTTCAAGTTACTAGCAAGATGCCCGTGCGTTGCACGAAACATCAAGATCTTGTGGGAGAATTGGGACTCTTGCGCGCCGACATGTGGGCGCCACCGGTGTTTTCGTGCGCTTGCACACCGAGAGCATATTGGCGCGTGCTCGAAATTCATGCTACCTTTTCATCCCCAATCTCCCACCCCTCCCCCACCTCTGGAATCTCGATTCCTACTCCAGTTACCCCAAATCCCCCTCCTGTACTCAAGCGCACTATCATGTCGCCGGTCAACGCGGATCTTTGAGCCGGAGATCCTGAGGTCCGTCCTGCCTTCGGACGCTGCGTGCTGTCGCTCAACAGTGGCATGGCGGCGCTTGACGACCAGTTTGCCGGCAAAGTGTTGATGGTAACCATCAACGGCGACCGGCCTCCCGTCTCGCCAGACGACCTTGTCAAAGCTCTTGGCATTGCACACGGCATGCAAATAAGTGACTTGCTCGTCGAAGTCTGTCCGCCACCGGCTAATTTCTTCGTTAGGTTCCGGACAACTTTTGACTGCAGTCGTGTGTTCGAATCTTCCCGGCGTTTGTTCTGTGATGGCGCGCTCGTGAGCTTTGATCGGTGGCACCCAGGATGGGGCTCGGTGCCCTCCGAGCTTGAGTTTTTAACAAATCTTACCTTCCATGGCATGCCTCGACGTGCTTGGAACAGCGAGTCCATGAATGAGCTTATCAACGACCTTGGAGGTGAGCTTGTAAGTATGTTTGTTCCTCTAGACGGCTGGGCTCTGACAGTTATGGCATGGATGAAGAAGCCGTCCACCATACCGAAGGTGATTGGTGTTGAGATACTGGTGCAGGAATCGGGGTTGTACTATTCGTCGCCACCAAGGCCGCCGCGGACCACGTTAGGGATGTACCTGTATCGAGTGTTCGTGCATGTCGAAGAAGTGGTCAATCCATCAATCGAAGTCCTGCCGCCGCCGTGGGTGCCCGGGTCCGTCGATGACGTCCATTATAGGAGTCAACATCAGACTTTCCCCGTGTTGCTCGGAATGATGGATGGCACAGGGCCTACTCCATCGCGTGGCGGAGGCCACTGCTTCTTTGGGAGAACAGGCAGGGTTGGCTGCCTGGATGTGCTCTAATTTGAGGTAACAACTGAATCTTGTCAGATACTAGTTAAATCCGAGCTATGGGTGTGAAGCACTGATGTGCCAGTACATTTGATTGTGACTTGTTCTATTTTTTTACCTGAACTTTTTTCAAAAAGGGTTGTACGTCAACTTAATGTTCTAGCAGAACTTATACATTGTGTTGTCTGTCTGTTTTCTTTGCACAACATTCAAGATATTTCCCCGTCATTGATAAAGACGATGAACCATTATGTATGAGTTCGTTGGTTTCAACATAGCCCTACTCGTAGCGATCCACTGCTTCCACCCTGATTGTGCCGCCTGCGTGAAATTTTTGTATGCAAGTTCAGTGTGCTATGATGTTCTATATGATTGTGTCAATTGTATAAGTTTTTACTGAGCATCATCAATGCATATGGCTGAAAGATGTATTTACGAGCATCGACCGATGGGTCTCCCTCTCTCTCGCTGTCTCTCTCTCACACACACACGCACACGCACAAGTGGGACCCGTTGAATTATTTCTTCGGTCGTGACAGCCTTTAATTAGGTTCCACTCTACTCTAACTTTTTTCTTAAGTTATTAATTGAGCTCAGTGACTTCAAAAAGTTGTACAGAAGCCTTGTTTGGGCCTTTCCGGCATCGCTGAATGTGGGCTGAGTAGCCATGTAAGGTTGTACTGTACTACACAGGCCTTTTTTTCATCATCAGCAATGCAACTGCGCCGACAGTTGTACACAATCCGGGTCAACTTGTTATTCTCCGCCCCGCTGGTTTGCAAATCTTTCCTAGGAGGGATGCATTAGGCTTAACAAGAAAATGGGCTTTAAGAAATAATAAATGGGATGTAATTATAAAAACTAGGCAGTAACTATAAAAATGCACCAAACACGTAATTAGTTTATAAAATATTACTTTTGGATTTTGAAAATTTTAATTTCATTAATTGTTGCGCGCGTAATGTTTCATTGGATTTTTACGTAATACAAATTTATATTGAAATTGTATTTACTCTGACTAGAAATTTCGGGATAAAAATATTTCGGATCCCATCAAAATGTGGGAAATTTAATTGAATTATGTTTTGAACGGTTGGTTGAAATTATTAATCGTTGTCCTAGCTAGAAAATGGGTTGTACTTTTAACAAACTGTAAATGGGTTGTAGTAAATTCCATTAGAATTCAAAAATGGGATGTACATTCTTACAAATCGCAAATGGGCTATAAGTTCTCTGCCACACACTTGTGGGCCTACTAAGTTGACGCATCCCCTAAAAAAAGTAAGTTGACGCGTATGCAAGGCTTTGTCAACTTATAGTCAACACACGGTTCTAGCAGCAGTGTCCGTTGGATGTCCATCCAACGGATGTCGTGCTTCTTCAATCTCGGATATTCTAGCTTCAGCTGCCCAAAAAATGATTCCTCCCCCTGACATCTGGGGCGCACCGTTTTGGAGGCTGACCTGTGGGCCTACTAAGTTGACGCGTACCAAGGGCTTTGTCAACTTAGTCAATATAAACGATTCTAGCTGCAGTGACCATACGATGTCCATCCAACGACCGTCGTACTTCTTCAACCTCTGGTCTTCTTGCTCCAGCCGCCCAAAGCAGTGCCGATCGTGATGCCTGCTCCTGCCTCCCGTGGCCGGCTGTGCTGCCGCGGAAGCCTCACCGTCCCCTACTACTCCCACCGCTAGTCGGGCCATCCCTCTGCTCTTCCTGCTCCAGCCGCTCAAACAAGCGCCAGTGGGACTGCCTACTCCCTCCTCCCGTGTCCGGCTATGCTGCCGTGCAGGCCTCAGCGCCCCACCGTACTCCCATCGCTGGCCTAGCCATCCCTCTACTCACCCACACCTGCTGTTATTCTCTGGCGACGGCAGACGAACCAGTAAACCCTCGTACTCCCCTCTGCGTGGAAAACAACTGGCGAGTCTTCCCTGGCTTCGTGTCGTTCCCTTCCTAGGCCTCGCTGTCGTACACTGCCCTGGTGCTCTCGGCGCGGCGTGGTCAACAGGGTCAATGAACGACATCCATCGGAAGTGGACTGTACATGGAGAGGCTGACAGCTGGGTCCACGGCCGCACGCAAGGAAATGCCTCCTTATTACGTGCAAAATAATGATTCCTCGACCTAACAGCTGGGACCTGCCGGAAGGGCCTCTGTATTTCGAGAAAAAAACGTTCCCCCCGCTGACAGGTCGGACCCACCAGCTATGTCTTCGCACGCAAGGAAGTGCCTCCTTATTACGCACAAAAAAATGAATACTCTCCCTGCTAGCTAGGACCCACCATAGTGGGAGGCTGACTTGTGGGCCTACTAAGTTGACGGGGACGGAGGGCTTTGTCAACTTAGTCAATATGAACGATTCTAGCTCCAGTGACCATACGATGTCCATCCAACGGCCGTAGTGCTTCTTCAACCTCTGGTCTTCTTCCTCCAGCCGCCCAAAGCAGCGCCGGTCGTGACGCATGCTCCTGCCTCCCGTGGCCCGCTGTGCTGCCGCAGAGGCCTCACCGCCCCCTACTATTCCCACCACTGGCCAGTCCCTGCGGCGACGGCAGCCTCACACCATAGCCGAACCAGTGAACCCTCGTACTCCTCTCCGCATGGGCATCCACTGCCGCGTCTTCCCCGGCTCCGCTTCGTCCCCTTCCTAGGCCTCGCCGTTGTCCACCGCCCTGGTGCTCTCGGCGCGGAGTGGTCAACGTGGTCAAGGAACGACTTCCATCGGAAGAGTACTGTACATGGAGAGGCTAACAGCTGGGTCCACGGCCGCAGCAAGGAAGTGCCCCCTTATTACGCGGAAAATAATGATTCCTCCACCTAACAGCAGGGACCCACCGGACGGGCCACCGTATTTCGTGGAAAAACGATTCGCCCCCTGACTGCTGGGACCCACCAGCTACATCTTAGCACGCAAGGAAGTGCGTCCATATTATGGGCAAAAAAATTTATTCGCCCCCCTAACTGCTGGGACCCACCAGCTACATCTTCGCATGCAAGGGAGTGCCTGACAGTCGGGACCCACCTGGTCGAACCATACGTAGCGTTGTCATTCTAGTCGTGAACGTGTACGTACATATGATCGGTCTGTCTGCAGGCAGCAGCGATGAACTGCAGCCATGTAAGGAAGGGCACGTGTCATAGTAGAGGCATGCACGTAGCATGTACACGTACGTCCAGCGGCCAGGGTGCAAGAAAGTAAATACGGCCACGTACATACATACGGGTGGGGTCTTGAACGCCTACTCACGCATACGTACGGCCAGGGCTCGTGTACATGGCTGGGTCGGAACGGAGAAACTGCGTCGTCGTCGTGTTCATGGGGAGGCAACGGAATGCATCGTGTTCATCGGGAGGCAACGGAACGCGTGCTGTTCATCGGGAGCCAACCGGCTTGGACGGAACAGCCGATGGAAACGAGGCCTGGCGTACGACAGAACGGAGGAAACGACCTTGTGTTCGACCAGCCACGGTCAAAACGGGATCCTGTTCATCGGGAGGGGTCTGGCGTACCGCAAAACAGAGGAAACGGACTTCTCTTGGACCTCCTATGGTCGAAACAGGGTCCTGTTGATCGGGAGGGGTGTGGCGTACCGCAAAACAGAGGAAACGGACTTGTGTTGGAGCGCTACGGTCGAAATGGGGGTCATGTTCATCAGGAGGGGTGTGGCGTACCGCAAAACGGGACTCCACGGGATAATGTTCATCTCCACCGTCGACTGCCTCCACGGGCTACTGTTCATCCACCGTCGACCTCCTCCAGCCTCCACCTGTGAATGTTCATCCAGCCTCCACCGCGCGCTCCTCCACCGGCTACTGTTCAACCAGCCCTCTCCACGGGGTCCTGTTCAACCACCCCTCCACAGGCTACTGTTCATCCAGCCCTCCATCGGCTACTATTCAACCAGCCCTCAACGGGGTCCTGTTCATCCAGCCCTCCACGGGGTCCTGTTCATCCAGCCCTCCACCGGCTCGATCGATCGGGGTCCTGTTCATCCAGTGGCAACGACCTCTACTACCACGGGGTCCTGTTCATCCAACCCCCACTGGGAACTGTTCATCCAAACCCCTCCCCCAACAACGCTCACTTTTCATCAAGGGAAGGAGGCAGTAGTGTTCGATCGGCTTCAGTTAGCAGCAGTAGCGAAGGAATCACTCGGGTTCAGTTAACAGCAAGGGATCGATCGGGGTTCAGTAACCTAGCTAGTGCAATCGCTCGGGTTCAGTTAGAGCCCAATGCCTTGCTTGGGTTCAGTTAGAGCGCAACGCCTCGCACACATGCACGTACGTGTATGAGAGAAAAGCACATTGCTCGGCCCCCGACCACCCACCGTAACCGGGAACTCCCCGATATTTTCCTCGCCCTCGCTTCTACCACGGTTTTCTCCGTCATGGACGGCCCAAAGAATGTCATGCAGCTACGTCTCCGGCCCGCCCAGGATGAAAAGCCCATTTTCTGTCATGATTTTTTGTCATAGAAGTAGGAGCCCACCACATCTATGATGATATCGGGTTTTGTCACAATTATCGTCATAGAAGTGTCATAAGCATGACAGAAAAAATTCGTTCGGCCCAAAATGTCACAGATGTGTCTTTTTTTTGTAGTGTATGTAGACATGGCCGAGACACATCTCCAGTCAATAACCAATAGCGTAACATGGATGCTCATATTGGCTCCTACATATTCTATGAAGATCTTTATCGGTCAAACCGCATAACAACATACGTCATTCCCTTTGTCATCGGTATCTTACTTGCCCGAGATTCGATCGTCGGTATCATCATACCTAGTTCAATTTCGTTACCGGCAAGTCTCTTTACTCGTTCGTAATACATCATCCCGTAACTAACTCATTAGTCACATTGCTTGCAAGGCTTATAGTGATGTGCATTACCGGGAGGGCCCAGAGATACCTCTCCAATACACGGAGTGACAAATCCTAATATTGATCTATGCCAACCCAACAAACACCTTCAAAGACACCTGTAGAGCATCTATATAATCACCCAGTTATGTTGTGACGTTTGATAGCACACAAGGTGTTCCTCCGGTATTCGGGAGTTGCATAATCTCATAGTTAGAGGAACATGTATAAGTCATGAAGAAAGCAATAGCAATAAAACTAAACGATCATTACGCTAAGCTAACGGATGGGTCTTGTCCGTCACATCATTCTCTAATGATGTGATCCCGTTCATCAAATGACAACACATGTCTATGGTCAGGAAACTTAACCATCTTTGATCAACGAGCTAGTCAAGTAGAGGCATACTAGGGACATGGTGTTTTGTCTATGTATCCACACATGTATCAAGTTTTCGGTTAATACAATTCTAGCATAGATAATAAACATTTATCATGATATAAGGAAATATAAATAACAACTTTATTATCGCCTATAGGGCATATTTCCTTCAACATATGCTACTGCATAGTTCTAAGCAGGATACTTGAGTCAAGAATTCCTCAAGTCACTCTTGATATTTGTGATTGGGCGGATAAAAGGATCGATATAGTTGACTAGAGGGGGGTGAATAGGCAACTAACAATTTTTAGCTTATCTTTACCAATTTAAACTTTGCATCAAAGTAGGTTGTCTAGATATGCAACCAGGTGAGCAACCTATATGATGCAACAACAACGAGCACACAAGCAAGCAAGGGATGCAACACAATAAAAGCTTGCACAAGTAAAGGTAAAAGATAACCAAGAGTGGAGTTGGTGGAGATGAGGATGTGTTACCGAAGTTCCTTCCCTTTGAGAGGAAGTACGTCTCCGTTGGAGCGGTGTGGAGGCACAATCCTCCCCAAGAAGCCACTAGGGCCACCGTATTATCCTCACGCCCTCACACAATGCGAGATGCCTTGATTCCACTATTGGTGCCCTTGAAGGCGGCGACCGAACCTTTACAAACAAGGTTGGGGCAATCTCCACAACTTAATTGGAGGCTCCCAATGACACCACAAAGCTTCACCACAATGGACTATGGCTTAGCGGTGACCTCAACCGTCTATGGTGCTCAAACACCCAAGAGTAACAAGATCCGCAAGGGATTAGTGGGGGGAATCAAATTTCTCTTGGTGGAAGTGTAGATCGGGGCCTTCTCAACCAATCCCTAGAAAATCAAAAAGTTTGGTTGACTAGGGAGAGAGATCGGGCGAAAATGGAGCTTGGGGAGAGAAGAGGTGGTCAACTTGGGGAAGAAGACCCCCCTTATATAGGGTGAGGACAAATCCAACCGTTGCCCACCTACTCAGCCCGCGACATGCGGTACTACCGAACAGACCCACGGTACTACCGCGCTGGCTTGCGGTACTACCGCTCGTGCGGCCGGGGCCAGGTGAGGCCCTGTTGCACAAGGCAACAAGCGGTAGAACCGCTGGAGCGGTACTACCGCACGCCGTTGCGGTACTACCGCAAGGCATGGCTCATCCTGGGCTGGGAGGGCACAGACTAATAAAATTACATCCGTGGCTACTTCCGCTGAGTATCGGTCAGTGCAAAAATCCGGCACGGTACTACCGCGCATAGGGAGCAGTACTACCGCGCAGGGTGCAGAAGTAAAAAATTACTTCCGCCCCTACATCCGCTCATCCTGGGCTGGGAAGGCACGGACTAATAAAATTACATCCATGGCTACTTCCGCTGAGTATCGGTCAGTGCAAAAATCCAGCACGGTACTACCGCTCACAGGGAACAGTACTATCGCGTAGGGTGCGGAAGTAAAAAATTACTTCCGCCCCTACATCCGCTCATGCCACAGTACTGGCCAGAGGCCACGGTACTACCGCGATCCAGGAGCGTTACTACCGCACTTACGGTACTACTGCTTCCCTAGGCAGAACTACCGTGGCCAGCTACGGTACTACTGCTCTCTTGAGCAGTACTACCGCAAGCCACATACTAGTAGCACTGGGAGGCCATCATCTTCGCAATGACAAGGGGAACAACCGGTGCTCCAATGAAGTAAGGAAAGGTGGTGCAAGGGACAGATGTGTACGTGTTGATTCCACCCTAACCTTTCTGAAGCGGGCCTCTCTTAATAGTATGGCTTTCCTACAACTCAATTCCACCGAAAAGAAACATAGAGAAACGCCGTCTTCGAGAAGCTCCGAGGGGCACCGAATCTTCGTGTGCCTATACATGAGATATCTGAAATGCTTAATGCACACGATTAGTCCGCAAAAGCATTGTCATCAATCACCAAAACCACTTAGGGACAAATATGCCCTTACAATCTCCCCCTTTTTGGTGGATTGATGACAATACGAGATTTGCAAATAGGGATATAAAATGACACATAAGCAAACCCAACATCTATAAAATATAGACAGGCTCCCCCTAGATGTGTGCACTCTAGAGAAGTGCTTTGGACTGCACGGCACACATACTAGGATCAACACTCCCCCTATATTTTATAAACAAGGAAATCCTTGCAACAATATGAATGACAATGAGCATGGAGGCAAGGTATAGAATTGAGCATGAAGTGAAAAGGGCACATGGCATAATAAGCTCACAAACTACTAATTAAACTAGATATAAGGATAAGATAGTATGATAAGCTGAGGGCATGTGTCTTACACCACAAACCAACAAGCCAACGCAAACGAGGTTCAACCGAAAGAAAGCAAAGCGACAAAACGAAACGAAACACGACTCAAGACTCGCAAATCCCTACACTCTCTCCCCCTTTGGCATCGAGACACCAAAAAGGCAGAGAGGGCACCTACCACACAGGTGGTAGCTCATGCTGCAGTGATCACCCATCACGCTCCTCATCGGTCTCGGCAGCGGGAATGGTCTCCTCCTCTGACTCAGTCCACTGGTAGCCCTGCTTCACCATCCAGTCAGCCTCAGGAGTGATGTTCCTCTTGGACCCGCTCGATACGTGCTCGTCGAACGTCCTCAAGATCCTCTTGACGCACTGGCGACTCTCCTTCTGAGCAACATGGGACTTGTACTGTCCCTTGGCCTGCATGCAGAACAGAGCCTTCATCTTGTTCTTCAGCCGCTTAGCCCAAGTGGGCTCAGAAGAAGGAGTGTATCCCTCAGAACTTTCCTCAGCCGCTTCCTCCTCCTCAAGCTCATCCTCATCCATGTTCATCCTTGCAGCCTCAGCCTCAGCCCGGGTAGTGGTGTTAGCCCACTTGGTCTTGATGCGTAGCTTGATAGGCTCATGGCGAATCCAGTTGGGAGCCTCAAACTCTTCATTGGGAAAGAGCTGCTCCCAAGTCTTCGAGATCAAAAGAAACAGGTAAGGTCCATAGATGGGTATCTTACGGTTGAACACCGCAAACCGCAGCTCACACCACATGATATGAGATACATCAAGTGGTTCCGACTGTTGGAGACGCGCCTGCTCACAGATGAGCATCATATCCATCAGATAAGCATGCACCTTATCCTTGTCACCAATGCGAGGAAAAAATGTGTTGCGTAAGATCCTGTGCATAATGTCAAGGAATGGATTCAACACCCAGGTCTTCTTGCCAGTGGCAAGCTTCTTCTCAACAAGATAGGGCTGAAGCTTGTTCTTGTTGGCCAACTCGGGGTTGCCATGAGGGCGGACACCAACGGGCACATTGAGCCCCTCATCACGAACGTTTAGCATCGCCATGAACTCCTTCCACTTAGCAGTCATCCTCCTCCCATTGGTCATCCACGTCATGGTCCGCTCCTCATCAGCGTGGAAGTGTACGAAAGCAAAGAACTATGCCACGACTTCTGGGTCAAAATCCATGTGGAACGTGATAAGGTCTTCAATGCCAAACTGCTCCAGCAGGTCCAGAGTCTCACCAAAATATGCCATGTTACTATCCTTCCTCACATGAACCATGTCAATCCAGTGCACATCCACGTAGATGTTTTGCTTAGACTTGATCACATCCAGGAAGATGAGATTCTGTTGCTTGGTCCAAAACAGATGATTTCCTCTGAAATTATCACGGGGCTTCACATAGGGGTTGAGCTTCCTGCGAGTGACAAACTCGGCTAGTGCTATCTCGTCCATGCCCAAAGATGGCTCCTTGAACTTGCTGGCGGTGGTCTTAACATTGCGTTGTTGGGCACTAGAGCCCTCTGGTGCCTCTTGATTGCGAAGCCGCTTGGAGCTCGTGTCGCGGCTGGGATTGGAGCGCTGGACATTGGAAACGTAGCCACCACCTATGACACACAAAACAAACACGAGAACACCGAGAAGGATTATTGCAAATATGAGGGCGAAAACCAAATGAAACAAGCAAGCATGAGATTTGGAAGGACAAAACAACATAGTTTGCAACTCTACGGTAGTACCGGACCTGCTTACGGTTGTAAAAAATTACATCCGCTCTAGCCGCGGTAGTACTGTGCCGGGGTGGCACGGTAGTACCGTGCTTGGAGCGGAAGTAATTTTTTACTTCCGTGCCCCGGGCGGTAGTACCGCTCCAACGGAGCGGTAGTACCGCACGAGGACAGTTCGTGGGCGAGCATGCGGTAGTACCGCTCCAGGAGGAGCGGTAGTACCGCTCGGATTCGAAATCCCCACGAACATCATATCCGGATCTAGAAACATCCGCAACAATAGATCGGTACTACCGTTGATCAAATTATATGGTTGTATCACTCCAAATAGCATGCCTACTGCACTAGCACTCTCCTACAATCCCCTCTTACAAAGATTTAGCCAAAAATCACACGAACAACACATGCATCTCCCCAATACCTAGAAGCACAAGAACGGATCAAAAAAGGAAGTACTTGGGGAAATACCGGGGTCCATGGCAAGAGGGCGAGGTGGGGAACGATCCCACCGGTCGGAATGCGAGGAGAGCGGCCGGAGATGGAGATCTGGCGCGGTCCTCCGGCACCGTTCTTGGGTAGGAGAGAGAGAGACGGGGTGGGGAAAAGAGATGAATGGGTATGGGGGAGTTGGAATTCCCATTGCCCCGCTCTTAACCCCCACCCACTCGCGACGGCGTGGTAGTACCGCAGGTCCTTGCGGTAGTACCGCCCGGGCAGAAGTACCGCTCGCAGGGCGGTAGTATCGCTCTTCCAGCGGCAGTAAAAAATTACTGCCGCGATGGAAGTGGTAGTACCATGCCGGGGATGCCGTTGTGCACGCACAGAGCAACCCATCTCCAGCGGCAGTACCATGGCTTGCCACCGTAGTATCGCAAACCCAAGAAAGTGCAAGTTTCGACAAGCAGAAAATAACACGACCTTTGCAATGCAACCTTCAAGCAACTGAATACACAAAAGAGCGAACACACGAGGCAACTCAAACACAAGCTCGACTCAAGGAAAAAGGCAAAAGGCAACAAGGGCCAAACGCGAAACACAACCTCTCCAACGAGAGGGCGGTGGCTGGAGCCACCTATGTTTGAGTCAATTGGTATGGCACCGCGAAGAATTATCCTTGGGCCCATGACCAAAACTCGTCTTTGAAGCACAAGTACCATTAAAAATGGCTAATGTGAAAGAGTTGATCAATTTATGCATAATGGGGGGAGGGAGAGTTCATTGAGAGAACAACACTACCCCTATGTCCATGCCTACACCTAAACAAGACATCAAGATGAGTATGGTGGGGTGTGCAAGGGTTCAAGCCACATTGCTCAAATCAATGATATTTAGCTCCTGCCTTAACTCGCGAAATCTTGCTTCATCCAAGGGCTTCGTGAAGATATCTGCAAGGTTATCATGAGTGTTGACATAGTTGAGCTTGATCTTCCCTCGCCTAATGTGATCCCAGATGAAGTGATGTCAAATCTCAATATGCTTCGTCTTGAAGTGTTGTACCGGGTTGAGAGAAATCTTGATGGCACTTTCATTGTCACACCAAAGAAGCACTCTGTCACAAATGACACCGTAATCCTTTAAAGTTTGCCTCATCCATATAAGTTGTGCACAACAACTACCGGCGGCCACATACTCCACTTTGGCGGACGAGAGAGACACACACAACTTTGCTTCTTAGAAGACCAACTCTCTAAAGAGCAACCAAGGAATTGGCACCCTCCGGAAGTTGGCTTCCTATCCACTTTGTCTCCCGCCCAATCCGAGTCCGAAAAGCCCACAAGGTTGAAGTTCGCTCCTCTTGGGTACCATAAGCCAAAGTTTGGGGTATGAGCCAAATATCGGAAGATTCGCTTGACCACCACAAAGTGGCTTTCCTTAGGTGCGGCTTGAAACAGTGCACAAATTCCCACACTCAACATGATATCCGGTCTAGATGCACAAAGGTAAAGAAAGGAGCCAATCATGGAGCGATATACCTTTTGATCCACCGCTTTACCATTGGGATCTATGTCAAGTTGGCATTTGACGGGCATTGGAGTGGAAGCCGGCTTGACATCACTTAACTTGAATCTCTTGAGCATGTCTTGAGTGTATTTGGCTTGGTTGATGAAGGTTCCTTCTCTTCTTTGCTTGACTTCGAACCCGAGAAAGAACTTCAACTCTCCCATCATGGACATCTTGAACTTTGAGGTCATGAGAGCAGCAAATTCCTCATTGAAAGCTTTGTTAGGGGAACCAAAGATAATATCATCAACATATAGTTGGCACACAAACAACTCCCCTTTGACCTTCTTAGTAAAAAGAGTGGGGTCGATTTTCCCAATTTCAAACCCACAATCTTGCAACAACTCGGTAAGGTGGTCATACCATGCACGTGGGGCTTGTTTAAGGCCATAAAGTGCCTTATCGAGTTGGTACACATGATCGGGAAATAGGGATCCTCGAACCCGGGGGGTTGTTTGACATACACCAACTCATTAATAGGACCATTAAGAAAAGCACTCTTCACATCCATTTGTTGCAACTTGAAGTTATGATGAGAAGCATAAGCAATCAACAAACCAATAGATTCAAGGCGAGCAACGGGAGCGAAGGTTTCGCCGTAGTCGATACCCTCAACTTGGGAGTAGCCATGTGCTACCAAACGAGCCTTGTTGTGAACGATAATTCCATGAGCATCTTGTTCTTGAATATCCACTTGGTTCCAATGACTTTATGGTTCCCCGTTGGCCTTGGCACCAATCTCCACACCTTGTTGTGCTCGAAGTTGTTGAGTTCTTCATGCATGGCATTAAGCCAATCCGGATCCTCGAGCGCCTCATAGACCTTTTGGGATTCAACACAAGAAACAAACTCGTGATGTTCACAATAGTTTGCTAATTGTCTACGAGTGCTTACCCCCTTTCTTAAGCTTCCAAGCACATTCATCATGATATGATCTTTGGTAGAGAGCTTAGATGCAATCTTAGCGGCACGACGCTCCAATTCCTCCTCAGGAGTGAGTTGAGGAGCGGAAACTTGATCATCTTGAGCGTCGTCTTGAGCTTGTTCTTGATCTTGAACTTGCTCGGGAGTGAGAACTTGACCTTGGGCATCACTTGGTGGTTCACCACCATCTTGAGGTTGATCTTGTTCATTTGGTTGAGGTCCTTCACTTTGTTCTTTGGAAGCGTGTGGGTCTTGGGTTGGTGATGGTTCCACTTGAGTGGAACATTGTCCTTCTCCTTCGGCCACAAGGGGTTCCTCAATGGGTAGGATATGACCAACACCCATTCTTCTTATGGCTTGGAGAGGAATTTCATCACCTACATCACAAGTACCACTTTGCTCCACTTGGGAGCCGTTATTCTCATCAATCTCCATGTTACATGTCTCCCCAATAAGTCTCATGGACTTATTGAGGACACGATAAGCATGGGAGTTTGTAGCATAACCAACAAATATGCCCTCATGAGCTCTAGCCTCAAATTTAGACAAACGAACACCTTTCTTGAGAATGAAACACTTACACCCGAACACCCGGAAGTACTTGAGGTTGGGCTTGTTACCGGTGAGTATCTCATATGGAGTCTTGTTCAAGCCTTTGCGGAGATAGAGCTGATTGGATGCATGACAAGCGGTGTTGATGGCTTCGGCCCAAAAGTTGTATGGAGACTTGGACTCCGCCATCATGGTCCTTGCCGCATCCATCAACGTCCGGTTCTTCCTCTCCGCTACACCATTTTGTTGAGGGGTGTATGGTGCGAATATTGATGCTTGATCCCCTCATCACTAAGAAACTCATCCAAGGTGTAGTTCTTGAACTCGGTGCCGTTGTCACTTCTTATCGTCAAGATCTTTGCATTGTGTTGGTGTTGAGCTTCATTTGCAAAGTCAATGACGGTTTGTTGGGTCTCACACTTCCTCTTGAAGAAGTATACCCCAGTATATCTTGAATAATCATCCACAGTCACCAAGCAATACTTTCTACCCCCAAGACTATCAAAGGATGGAGGCCCAAAGAGGTCCAAGTGAAGGAGCTCCAAAGGCCTCTTGGAGTAAATGATAGTCGTGGGAGGGTGAGCCTTCCCATGTAGCTTTCCTTCGATACAAGCACTGCAAGCACGATCTTTGGCAAAACTAACAGTTGTTAGTCCACGGACATGGTCCCCCTTGAGAAGACTTTGCAAAGATCTCATATTGACATGGGCTAAACATCGATGCCAAAGCCATCCCACGTCAACTTTAGCCATTAGGCATGTCGCGGTCTTAGTGGGTCGCTCTGAAAAGTTAATCACATAGAGACCGTTCTTGACATGCCCAACAAAGGCTACTTTAAGAGTCTTGATCCACAAGAGAGCCACGGTATCAATATCAAAGAAAGTGGCAAAGCCCATGAGTGCAAGTTGACGAACGGAAAGTAAATTGTATGCAAGGGACTCAACAAGCATGACCTTCTCGATCGTGAGATCATGAGAAATGACAACCTTGCCAAGTCCCAATACCTTAGAAGACGAGGCATCACCCCACTCAACATTGGTGGGCATAGATGGGATCTTGTGCACGTCCACCACCAAGTCCTTGCTTCCGGTCATATGATTTGTGGCTCCACTATCGAGCAACCATGATCCCCCACCGGAAGCAAACACCTACAAGAGATCAATGCTTGGTTTTAGGTACCCATTTTGTAATGGGTCCTTTGATGTTAGTAACAAGGGTCTTAGGAACCCAAATAGACCGTCCAATGTACTCATAAGGAGAACCAACAAATTTAGCATAAACATGCCCATCACTAGCACGGCATAACACATAAGAAGGATTAAAATTGCCGGCTTTGTTGGAAGGGGTGGCGTTGCCCTTCTTGACACCACCACCCTTCTCATTATTCGCCTTCTCCTTAGAAGCACCCTCTCCCTCCTTCAATAAAGTTTGCTTGAGAGGAGGATGTCGTTTGGCCTTGTCTTTCTTCTTCTTGTTCTTGGACTTGGGTGCGAACCCAATTCCCTCCTTGGCCACAACTTCCTTTTGATTGCTCAAAAGGTCGTTGAGGTTCTTCTCACCTTGTATGCAAGACACAAGGCCTTTCTCAAGTTGCTCTTTTAACTTTGCATTCTCCTCCACAAGATGCACATGCTCACAACATGGGTTAGTAGCATTTGCATTATCAATTAAAACCATACGAGGAAAAGTGGCTTTCTCCTTGGTTAGCTTCACTTGGAGTTGATCACGAGACTCTTTAAGGCTAGCATGAGTACCCTTCAAGGCCTTGTGCGCCTTGTCAAGTATATCAAACTCCTCCTTGAGTCTAGCAAGATCAACCCCAAGTTTGGCCTTCTCGGAATTTGGCACACGAGATACAACAAGAGCATGATCAAGATCTTTCTTTAATTTAGCATGATCATCGTTGTGTGACTCCTCAAGAGCCAAACGATGACCACGCTCCTCCTCAAGCGCATTAGAGAGATCTGATATCTCATCCGCATAGTCACGACCATGCCCCTCAATCTTAGATATGGTTTCTTCGTGAGCCTCGATCATGTCATTGGCTTCACCAAGTTGTTCCAAGAGAGCAACAAAGTGCTTCTTGGATTTACCCTTGAGCTTACTCATAAAAGACTCAAATTCATTTTCCTCCTCATTAGACCCCTCACTTTCATCAATGCAATCCGTCAAAGAAGGATTAGTAATGATGGTAGTTTTGATGTTGGGGGTTACCTTATTGGTGGCTTTAGCCATGAGGCACTTGGCGGTGATGTTCTCATTGGGTGAGTCGAAGAGGGACACCCGTGGAGTTGTCACAATGGCAACGGATGCCATGGCAACCGACTCACCGTCTTCATCATCATCCTCATCCTCATTGTACTCTTGTTGTGCCACCAACCCCTTGCGAGGAGTCTTCTTGGTGAATTTGTTCTTGTTGGGGAAGGACTTGGCCTTGTCTTTTCGGATGAGCTTGCCACCATTGTCTCTCTTCTCATATAGGCACTCCGCAACAAAATGGCTCACATTGCCACAATTATAGCAAGTCCTCACACGTTGCTTGCCCTTGGTGCCACTTGAGTTGTTCTTGTTGAAGTTGGGCCTTGAGTTCTTCTTGCTCCAAAATTGCCTTGAAGCGAGAGCCATGTGCTCATGATAAGCATATTTTGTATCTTAGGGGTTACTCTCTAAAGTGCAACTATCCCTGGGTGGTTTTGGTAATTCCTAACAACATATAGCTCATTGAACTAATGCTCTTTCAAGATGATCATTTCAGAAAGTTCAATGATTGGCATGGCATGGACTAGGAATGTGGACCCCTCAAAATGCTAAGGACACATATTGGCTCAAGCTCAAGACTCTACATTTTCATTTTAGTGATCCAAGATCACATTGAGTCCATAGGAAAAGCCAATACTATTAAAAGGGGATGAGGTGTTGCTTAATGGCTTGCTTGCTCAAAATGCTTAGTGATATGCTCCAAAAGCCCTCAACCACTTTCTCATATCCACATATGTCCCAAACCAAAAGTCAAACTCGGCCCCACCGATTTGATCTATCCGGCGCCACCGAGTTCATTTGACATAGCCACTGCCAGAAACCCTAGTCAGTTCGATCTCACCAATAGGGATCTCGGTCTCACCGAGATGGGATTACAAACTCTCTATTTCCCGTAACATTTTGGTCTAACCGAGATGAGCGATCGGTCCCACCGGGTTCGCAATGCAAACTCTCTGTTTCCTTTTCGTAACGTTTCGGTCTCACCCAAATGAGCGATTCGGTCCCGCTGAGTTTGCCTAGCCAACTCTCTGTTTGCCTATTACAGAAATCGTTCTTACCGAGTTTATGTGATCAGTGTCACCGAGATTACGTTATGCCCTAACCCTAATGAAATCGGTCCCACTGAGTTGACATGTCGGTCCCACCAAAAAGCCCAACGTTCACATTTTGAACTAAATCGGTCTGACCGAGTTTTATAATTCGGTCCCACCGAGTTTGGTAAATTGTGTGTAACGGTTAGATTTTGTGTGGAGGCTGTAGATCCTTTTAGCATTGACCCTCTATCAAACGGGCACCCTCCAGGACGTCTCCAAAATAGCGCTCCGGTGTGCGGTGGTCCTTGCCTCCAGGCGGGCCCTCAACTGCCACAACGGCGGCCTTCATTTTCGCCCAGTGCATCTTGACACGGGCGAAGGCCATCTGCGCACCTTCTATGCATGCCGACCGCTTGATCGCATCAATTCGGGGAAGCGCATCGCCGAGTCGCTGGACTAAGCTGAAGTAGCTGCTCGGAACGGATTCGGTCGGCCATAGCTGGACTATAACATCTCTCATGGCCAAACCGGACACCCTACGCAGCTCGGCCCATTGCGCCATCTGATCGTTCAACAACGACGAGCGCTCTTGCGCCGCGCATTGCGACCAGAATAGCTCCTCCGTCGTATGCCCCTCCTGGGCCCGGAAGAACTGTAAGGCGTCGGCAGCACTCTTTGGAAGATCCACAAATGCTTCTGGAGAACTCCACAGTCGAGTGAGCAGGGCATACTTCTAACTGCCGAATTTACTCTCTAAAAGGAAGCGCTTACCAGCTGCTATCTGCTTGGCCTGCTTGATCTCCTCGCGTGCCGCACAGGACTCGTTCCGCGCCTCCTCGGCTCCCTGGAGAGCCTTGGCCAGTTTGGCCTCCTGGGCTTTATTTTTCTCTTCCAAGGACTCGCACTTATTGGTGGTGTCCTTGAGTGCCTGCTCTACTTCGTTCACTCGCTCCTCGTACCGGCGGCGGGCAGCCTGTTCGGCCTTTAAATCAGTGCCCGCTTTGTCAGCAGCTGCTTGGCTTATCCGCGCCTGCTCCTTGGCCTAGGCGAGGTTACCCTTCAGGGCCACGACCGCGGCTGCACTTCCTGCAAATAAAAAGGAGCTTAGACTCCGCATGGTTACACATTTCGAGTGTATAAACATTTTTCTTTTTCTCGCAAACATACCACGTGCTTCATCAAACCTCTTGTTGATGCAGACGAGATCCTCGTCAGCCAGCCCCAGCTTCCGCTTGAGCTCGGATACTTCAGCGGCCTGGGCGGCTGCCGCCAACAGTGATGCCTGCTTTTTCAAAGTAGACAAGTACATTATGTCCGGCGAATACTATCGATCCTCTGTTCGGTCGCTTTTCCACAAACCAAACAGAGTCTCAGGGGCTACTGTCTATAGACAGGCATATTTTTTTGTATGAACAGTGGCTAAAAGTTCTTACATCGCATACCTCGAAACCCGTTAACAGGTTGGTGAAGGCTTCGTTCAGCCCGCTCTTAGCGGACTGAACCTTTTCAACCACCGCACTCATTAGGGTACGGTGCTCCTCCATGATGGAAGCACGTTGAAGCATCTCCATCAGTGTGTTCGGCGCCTTTGGATTATCGGAGGTCACCGCTGAAGTTGACGCTCCCCCTCCTTCGAAGGGGGTCGCTTATTCGGCTCTGGTGCCACTTGGGTTTCCAGAGTGGTGTCCGGCTGGGGGCCGGATTGGTCGAGGCCCTGCACGTAAGTCTCCATGGGGATTCCATCCCCCATGTTCTCGGCAGCCGAGGCATTACCCTCTGGCGCCATCTTGGCGGTCCCCGGGCCTCTCCACGAACTAGAGAGGTCCTTTGGGATAATACCTCGGCTTCATCCGTAGTAGGTGGCGGGGAGGTTCGCGGAGGCGATTCGCTCTCCATCATCTCCGATGCCAGAGAATTCCCCGATGACGAAGATAGTTGGGGAAGATCGCGGGCCGGACTGCAGCACATGATTTAATATGATTCCCATGATTTGGAAAAAACCAGATGTGTGTAGAGCATCTTTGTATACTTACGACTTGGCTAGGGGCTTGACCCTGGGGCGATGCTTGGGGCGGCTTCGTCGTCCGTATCCGAGTCATCGGACAAGGATATTTTCCCCTCTTGGACACCTCCGCCTTCGGGTCTACGGAGGCCGCCCTCTTTTTCCCTTTGGGAGGAGGGTTATCTTCTTCCTCCTCCTCTTCGTCCTCGTCTTCGTCCCCCTCATGGGAGGAGGGATCCTCGGTCCCTCCGGACACGGCGTCCGGAGTACCTTTACGGCGGAGGCCACTTTCGGCCTCCTGGCCTTTCTTCTTCTTGTTCTTCTTCGTCGGCGCCTGGTATGGCGGCGGGACCAGCATCTTCATTAACAGAGGAGTGGCTGGGTCTTTGGGGAGTGGGGCCAGACACCTGATCCGCTCCGCCTTTTTCGTCCAACCCTGTTTGGAGGAGGGATTCATCAGCATTCCCCCCTTTTCTTTCTTTTGATGAACTAAAGCTATGTTCGGAAATTTAATACTTACCGGGGTGGCCGGATGATTGCGGTCGAGGCCAATGTCCTCGGACGTCTCCGGCCATGACTTTTGAGTCTTGAAGAGCAATTTCCAGATCTCTTTGTGCGTTGTGCCGAATAAATGCTACAAGGTCAGCGGCCCTTCCGGATTAAACACCCACATGCGGAGAGGCCGTCGCTGGCACGGAAGGGTTCGGCGGACTAGCATCACCTGGATCACATCAGTAAGGCTTGTGTTCTTTTCTACGATACTCTTGACGCGCTTCTGCAGCATCAGCACCTCGGCAGACGACCCCCAGTCCAGACCTTTGTTGGTCCATGATGCAAGCCGCAGCGGTGGTCCAGATCTGAATGCGGGAGCGTCCGCCCACTTGGTGCCACGTGGTTCGGTGATGTAGAACCACTCCTGCTGCCATGTCTTGACAGTCTCCACGAAGGCCCCTTTAGGCCAGGTGACCTTGGGGAGCTTGCTCACCATGGCACTGCCGCAATCCGCGTGCTGCCCCTCGACCACCTTCGGCTTCACATTGAAGACCTTGAGCCACAGGCCGAAGTGTGGGGGGATGCGGAGAAATGCCTCGCACACAACGATGAACGCCGAGATATGAAGGAAGGAGTTCGGGGCTAGATCGTGAAAATCTAGCCCGTAATAAAACATAAGGCCGCGAACAAAGGGATGAAGGCTAAACCTTAGCCTGCGGAGGAAATGAGGGATGAACACGACCCTCTCACTGGGCTCTGGTGTGGGGATGACTTGCCCTTTTGCAGGGAGCTTCTGTCTGATCTTCGCAGTCAGGTACCTCGCCTCCCTGAGCTCTTTGACGTTCTCCTCCGTCACGGAGGAGGCCATCCACTTACCTTGAGCATCGGATCTGGACATTGCTGGAAGGGTTGGTGGCGATGGGCAAGGTTGAAGCTTGGGCGCTAGAGCTCGAGGATGGGAAGGCAAAAGAAGGAAGAGGGCGTGGGGTGAAAGGTTGGATCTTTATCCGTTTATATAGGCCGTGAATATCAAGCGCCCCCCCCCCCCTCAAGTATTAAAACTCGCCTGTTACCAAGGGGTCGCGCGAATGTCACGGTTGGGTTACCCAAGCCCGTATTGATGAGAATCCCGCAATAAGGGGACATGATCTCTGCTTTGACAAGACGTGTCAATAGAGGACATGCCTCGAAATCCGGGGTGGGAGGCCAAAAACGGTTCGATATCATGATAAGGCCGGATGCAACGTCTCGCCGAAAAAGCTGTCAGTGGACATGATTTATTTTGTTCAAGTATTTTTGCCCTTGTGGTTTAGGGCTTTGACTATTTTAACAAAGCCGGATATAGTTCCCTTGTTCAACTGCTTTGGTGTATTCGGAGGAGGAACCCGCCTTGCAATGCCGAAGACAATTTGTGCGCCTGATACATCGTCATTGAAGCCTGGTTCAGGGGCTACTGAGGGAGTCCTGGATTATGGGGTCCTCGAGGAGCCAACCTATACTACATGGGCCGGCCTGATGGGTCATGAAGATACGAGACAGAAGACCTTCCCCCATGTCCGGATGGGACTCTCCTTTGCGTGGATGGCAAGCTTGGCGTCCGGATGTGAAGTTTCCTTTCTCTGTAAACCGACTCTGTATAACCCTTGGCCCCTCCGGTGTCTATATAAACCGGAAGGGTTTAGTCCATAGAGGCTAAGACAAATCATACAGGCTAGACATCTAGGGTTTAGCCATTACGATCTTGAGGTAGATCGACTCTTGTAACCCCTATACACATAAAAGTCAATCAAGCAGGAAGTAGGGTATTACCTCCATTAAGATGGCCCGAACCTGGGTAAACATCGTGTCCCCTACCTCCTGTGACCTTCGATCCTCAGACGCACAGTTCGGGACCCCCTACCCGAGATCGGCCGGTTTTGACACCGACAGTAACCCCACTTATGCTTAAACAATGAGTATGACCTATGATCAAATGTTCTCATTTGACTCCTAAGTCAATATACTCATATATAGATGACCTAGTCATCGCCAATTTGTTTGATAGATGCTAGAGTGTTTGTGCATGCTTTGTCACATATTTCATTTGCTATCTTATTGTGTGAGCATGTTGGTTGCATATTTTACTCATTCGAGGACATCCATTTGTTGCTTTGATTGCTTGGCTCTTTTTCTTTTGCCAAATGGATGGACAAGAATGCCTAAGAACTTCCTCTAGCTATCTATGCTTTTCTCGTCTCAAACTCTATTCATGCTACATCACAAAGTTTGATCAAGTTAGATTCGAACCCTCTGTGTGAAGAGCACTCGGAGTCACCGATTCATCCTAGACTTAAACTTCCAAAACCTCTCTGTGCATTTCGGTCCGACTGATTCATCCTTTTCGGTCTGACCGAGTTCACTGAGTTGATATAGGTTTTCAATCTCGGTGCAACCGATTAGAACTCTTCGGTCACACCGAGTTGCAGTAACCGCTTGCGATTCTGCATCTCGGTGCCACCGAGTTGTTCCACTCGGTCACACCGACAGGGTCAGGATATATATACCGACGGGTCAAAATTTGGAAATTTCTCCAAAACCTTTCGCCCGCGCGTGTCCTGCTCTGCCGCCTCGGGACTCCAGATCGTCCTCTCGTCGCCAGCGACCTCCCACCGCTGGTCTCCGTCGCCGTCAACGGAATTCAACCCCGCCGTTGTCGCCGTAGCAAGCTCATCACTGAACTAGGGTATGAGTTCGAATCTTTGTGATGTTCCTTACTCCGATTCTTAGCACAAATCAAATGCCATGTTCTTTACCACGTATGAGATCATCCTGTCCAACAAGAACATCCTTTAGATTAGATTTGATTCGAAAATTTAGGGTTAGGTTTCCGCCGAACTCATCTCAGACCGATCGAGTTGTGGAAATCGGTCTCACCGATTTGGCTTAGGCCATTGCACTTGTAATTTTCGGTCTGACCGAAACTTGCAAATCGGTGTGACCGAGTTCAACTCTCTGTGAAACCCTAGAAATCTCGGAGTCACCGAACTATGTCTCGGTCTGATCGATTTCACTAGTTTAGATTCCAAAAGTTGCTTCGGTGTCACCGAGTTTAACAAATCGGTAGCTCCGAAAAGCTTTCGGTGGAAAACTAAAACTAAGTTTTTGACGCATTTGTTTTGCAAAATCTCTGCACTTTGATGCTCATCCACTCTATCTCATCTATAACAATTCATAGGGTTAGCTGTCAGTTTACAGTGCCAGTATGTCTGATCAGAGTGACAGCCAGAATAAGTCTGAGGAGCAGGTCAACCTGAGTGAGGGCACTAGTCCCTCTAGCAGTTATGATGAAGGCAGTAGGAGTACTCCAAGCAACTTGCCTAAGGCTGCTACTAGGCAAAGGAGGAAGAGAAATTCTGACTCAGAGGATGAGGATTATGTTGCTGCTGAGGAGGAGGTCATCTCCAAGAAGAAGGTGCTGAAAAAGTAATATGCTGCTGCAACTAAGCCAGGTCAGCACAAGAAGACACCAGCAAAGAGAGTGCCGATGTCAAAGGCCAGAGCCTCAACTCAGGATACAATTGAGTCCACTCTTGAACCAAAAGAGGCTGGTGAGGGCAAGAAAAGAAAAGAGAGGGTCAAGAAGACCATTGCCAGAGTCATTGGGAGATCCTCTATGATGAGAGATCCAACTGAGGATGAAGAGGAAGAAGAAGAGGATGCTGCACCAGCACCCAAGTCTCAAAAGCTGATGGGGGATGCCATCAAGTCTGGGGTTGCCCCTTCAAAGCCCAAGACTGCCCCCAAAGCTTCTGCTCCAGCTCCAAAGACTGCACCAAAGAGGAGCACAAGAAATATTCTAGCTGCTGAAAAGAACAAGGCCCCAGTGCCTGAGATTGATGAAGAAGATGTTGAAGCCCAAGTGCTTAGGAAGCTCAAGCCCAAGATCCCTGACCATGATGATAGTCATCCAGTGGCAGAAGACATGAACATCAGGAAGGATGCAGGTCTCAGATTGTGGAGACAAACTGATCCATATGCTGTGAGGAGAAGGACTATTGTGGATTACAGGTTCCACACCAAAGAACAACAGGATTTCTATGAGACCATCTTGCTTGATAAGAAGCCCATTGTCTGTGATATGAAGTGGGCAGATTGGAAATACATTGATGAGAATGAAGATCATTTTCCAGTTGTGCATGAGTGCTTTAGGCTATGTGGAGTGGACAAGTTTGTGGGCCAGAAGTTGACCAGGTGGAAAGCTCATTATGCAATTCTATTCTACATCTCATTCTATCCTGATGGCAGAATTGTTTGGATGTCTGAAGGTACTATGTACCAATCAACAGTTGCTGAGTGGGCCAAATTGATCAAAGCCCCTGAAGAGCATGAGGATGACTTGGATGTCTATGCCAAGAAGAAGAAAGACCACAACTCAATGGCCAACATGTACAAAGAAATTCCTGACAAAGCCTTGGACGCTCATAAGCTAGGCTTTGTTCATTAACTGTTATCTGGTTTGGCCACAATTAACACCATCTTGAGGCACACCTTGTTGCCCAAATCTGGAGATCACAAGATGATCAGAAGCCATTCCATCAACTTGCTGAAATTGTTTGATGTGCCCCAAAAATTCAAAGTCATGAGCCTGATTGCGGAAATAATCAAGAGATAGCTGCAGATCAGTAGAGGTCATGTGGGTATGCTCCACATATTCAAATGCTCATCAACTCCAAGATGGGCACAGGCACCTACTTGTTAGATAAGGAGCATCTACCCTTGAGACCAGATTTTGAGGACAACATTGTTGTCATGACTGAAGAAGATCCTACATCTGCACAGGCACAAGAGAAAAGACAGAAAGCTAAAGTTGAGAAAGCAGCAAAGATGCCAAGTGCTGAAGAGGCATCTCAAGTGTATCTCAAGACTAAACAAGATCAACTTGCATATCTGATTCAAGCAACCTTGAGGATTGAGAAAGGATTGGCCACCCTGACTCAGAACCAAGAGAACCTGGAAAGGATCATTGAGACTGAGTTCTATGAACTTGATCTAAAAGTGCCAGAGATGCAAACGGCAGTTGAGCAGCTCTAGGAAAAAGCTGAGGAGAAGAAAGGGCAGGCTACCACAGATGCCTTTCAAAGAGTGCCAAGAGGTTAGAGATCTGCTGCAGTGCCCATGGCTGACACAAGAGCAACTTCATCAGCACCTGCAGCCACAGCATCAGTGCCACCTCCAGTTGCCACTCCACCAGCTCCAACAACTTCTACAGATGCATTCGTCCTTGGAGTCCTCTCAACACCACCTCCCGAAGATCAAGCCTAGAGAGAGGCATAGCACTATGCATTTTCAAACTTTTTGGTAACTTGTTGCCAAAGGGGGGATGTATAGATCATAGGCTTCGGGAGAGAGTGTTTTTGCTTCTTTTCTCTCTTTTGCTAGTGTTTTTGCTTCTTTCGTCTCTTTTGCTATTTGGTTGATACTTATTTGTGTGCTTGCTTGCTACCTTATATGTGTGTGAGATGCTTGTTTGATCATGTGGTTGATCATATCATACGTTAATGCTTATGCTTGAATGATGTTATCTCTTATCTATCCTATACGATCATTCACTTTGCCTTGGTGATGAGTGCATATTTTACCTTCTATCATTTTGAGCGCTCCGCCAAGACCCATGATCCTAATCGATTGTGCATTTGCATTCAAAAGCAAATTTTTAATAATGCACAAATTTAGGGGGGCCCGTACTTATCACATACTTCTCAAAGAGATGATGCTTTTCAATCTTATTATCATTTGTCGAAGCTTTGATCTATATGTTGTCATCAATTACCAAAAGGGGGAGATTGAAAGTGCAACTATCCCTGGGTGGTTTTGGTAATTCCTAACAACATATAGCCCATTGAACTAATGCTCTTTCAAGATGATCATTTCAGAAAGTTCAATGATTGGCATGGCATGGACTAGGAATGTGGACCCCTCAAAATGCTAAGGACACATATTGGCTCAAGCTCAAGACTCTACATTTTCATTTTAGTGATCCAAGATCACATTAAGTCCATAGGAAAAGCCAATACTATTAAAAGGGGATGAGGTGTTGCTTAATGGCTTGCTTGCTCAAAATGCTTAGTGATATGCTCCAAAAGCCCTCAACCACTTTCTCATATCCACATATGTCCCAAACCAAAAGTCAAACTCGGCCCCACCGATTTGATCTATCTGGCGCCACCGAGTTCATTTGACATAGCCATTGCGAGAAACCCTAGTCAGTTCGGTCTCACCAATAGGGATCTCGGTCTCACCGAGATGGGATTGCAAACTCTTTGTTTCCCTTCGTAACATTTCGGTCTAACCGAGATGAGCAATCGGTCCCACCGAGTTTGCAATGCAAACTCTCTATTTCCTTTTCGTAACATTTTGGTCTCACCGAAATGAGCGATTCGGTCCCATTGAGTTTGCCTGACCAACTCTCTGTTTGCCTATTACAGAAATCGGTCTTACCGAGTTTATGTGATCGGTCTCACCGAGATTACGTTATGCCCTAACCCTAATGAAATCGGTCCCACCGAGTTGACATGTCGGTCCCACCGAAAAGCCCAACGTTCACATTTTGAACTAAATCGGTCTGACCAAGTTTTATAATTCGGTTCCACCGAGTTTGGTAAATTGTGTGTAACAGTTAGATTTTGTGTGGAGGCTATATATACCCCTCCACCCACTCTTCATTCATGGAGAGAGCGATCAGAACGTGCCTACACTTCTACCATTCATTTTCTGAGAGAGAACCACCTACTCATGTGTTGAGACCAATATATTCCAATCCAAACAGAAGAATCTTGATCTCTAGCCTTCCCCAAGTTGCTTTCCACTCAAATCATCTTTCCACAAAATCCAAATCTGTGAGAGAGAGTTGAGTGTTGGGGAGACTATCATTTGAAGCACAAGAGCAAGGAGTTCATCATCAACACACCATCTATTACCTTTTGGAGAGTGGTGTCTCCTAGATTGGTTAGGTGTCACTTGGGAGCCTCCGTCAAGATTGTGGAGTTGAACCAAGGAGTTTGTACGGGCAAGGAGATCGCCTACTTCGTGAAGATCTACCCTAGTGAGGCAAGTCCTTCGTGGGCAATGGCCATGGTGGGATAGACAAGGTTGCTTCTTTGTGGACCCTTCGTGGGTGGAGCCCTCCGTGGACTCGCGCAGCCGTTACCCTTCGTGGGTTGAAGTCTCCATCAATCTGGATGTGCGATAGCACCACCTATCGGAACCACGCCAAAAATCTCCGTGTCCACATTGCGTTTGCTCCCTCCAAACTCCTCCCCTTTACCTTCATATGCAATGATTTACATTCCGCTGCTATACTCATAGAATTGCATGTGTAGGTTGATTACTTGACTTGTGCTAAGTTGCTAAAATCTGCCAAAACTTAAAATTAGGAAAAGGCTAGATTTTTATTTGGTCAAGTAGTCTAATCACCCCCCCCCCTCTAGACATACTTTCAATCCTACACTCTCCTCTTCTTCCTCTTCATCCTCTTCTTCCACACTAGCCTTGGCCTTCAAGGCAAGGTTGGGCTTCTTTGCTCTTTGAGAATGCAACACCACATTGTTGGCGGTCTTGTCCAAGACCTCATCGCCACAAACTCATCCAACACTTCACTTGAGTACAAGGTGTGGAAGTCCGGCCCCTGACGGATGACGGAGGACGTGGCCTTATGGTAAGGCATCATGGCCTTGAGAAACTTGTGCTTGATCCAATTGTCATCCGTATCCTTGCTCCCATGATCTCGGAGTGAGACTACGAGAGTGGTTAATCTCCGGTAAAGCTCACGAGGTTCTTCATCTTCATTCATTGCAAACTCATCGGCTCCATCTTGCACCACTTCATAGTTGGAGCATTGAATGCTTGCGCTCCCCTTGTAAATGGAAACAACATGTTGCCATGCTTCCTTGGCCACGGTGAAAGGTCGGAGATGCGCAATATCTTCGGATGGAGTTGCATCTTGGATGATGAAGAGAGCATTCTCGTTGAATTGATGATCCGCGGCTTCTCTAAGGGTGAAGTTGCTTGGGTCATGCGGATAGAAACCTTGCTCAATGATTCTCCAAAGATTAGTATTAACATGATTTAAATGACGTTTAAAGCGATAGACCCAAGAGTCAAAATCCTCATTTTTCACAATCTTAGGAGGAGGACCAACATGATTCAAATGAGTGGAGGGAACCGGTCCTCCATAAGTAAGTGGAGGTTCAACATGGGCAAATATGCCACTTCCATTTCTACCACAAGATAAAGGAACTTTTTCACTAGTAGCTTCCCCCTTGTGGGAGTTAGCATCTGTCACCTTGTTAGCGGGATCACCCACTTTCATTGGTGCGGTAGATAATTTAAGGCCTTCTAAGAACTTGTTGAACATGCCTTCAACCTCGGTCTTCATGGAGGTTTTCAATGTGTCCAAAGCCACATTGAACTCCGCATGGGAGACCGAGGTTCCCCCATCAGCCGTAGACGAGAACGGATTCATACCAGAGTGCTCCTCCCCACTGTCTACGGAGTCAACCATACTCTACGGACGGCAAAGTCCTTAATAAAGAGACGACGTTGTGACACCAATTTGAAGGATCGATATAGTTGACTAGAGGGGGGTGAATAGGCAACTAACAATTTTTAGCTTATCTTTACCAATTTAAACTTTGCATCAAAGTAGTTTGTCTAGATATGCAACTAGGTGAGCAACCTATATGATGCAACAACAACGAGCACACAAGAAAGAAAGGGATGCAACACAATAAAAGCTTGCACAAGTAAAGGTAAGAGATAACCAAGAGTGGAGCCGGTGGAGACGAGGATGTGTTACCGAAGTTCCTTCCCTTTGAGAGGAAGTATGTCTCCGTTGGAGCGATGTGGAGGCACAATGCTCCCCAAGAAGCCACTAGGGCCACCGTATTATCCTCACGCCCTCACAAATGCGAGATGCCGTGATTCCACTATTGGTGCCCTTGAAGGCGGCGACCGAACCTTTACAAACAAGGTTGGGGCAATCTCCACAACTTAATTGGAGGCTCCCAATGACACCACAAAGTTTCACCACAATGGACTATGGCTCCGCAGTGACCTCAACCGTCTAGGGTGCTCAAACACCCAAGAGTAACAAGATTCGCAAGGTATTAGTGGGGGGAATCAAATTTCTCTTGGTGGAAGTGTACATCAGGGCCTTCTCAACCAATCCCTAGAAAATCAACAAGTTTGATTGGCTAGGGAGAGAGATCGGGCGAAAATGGAGCTTTGAGCAGCAATGGAGCTTGGGGAGAGAAGAGGTGGTGAACTTGGGGAAGAAGACCCCCCTTATATAGGGTGAGGACAAATCCAACCGTTCCCCACCTACTCAGGCCGCGACATGAGGTACTACCACACAGACCCGCGGTACTACTGCACTGGCTTGCGGTACTACCGCTGGTTAGTGCGGTACTACCGCTCGCACGGCAGGGGCAAGGTGAGGCCCTGTTGCACAAGGCAACGAGCGATAGAACCGCCGGAGCGGTACTATCGCAAGGCGGGTGAAAGTGCAACTATCCCTAGGTGGTTTTGGTAATTCCTAACAACATATAGCTCACTGAGCTAATGCTATTTCAAGATAAATATTTCAGGAAAGCTCAATGATTGGCATGGCATGGATTAGAAAGTGGACCCTTCAAAATGCTAAGGACAAAAGATTGGCTCAAGCTCAAAGCACAAGACTCTACATTTTCTATTTTAGTGATCCAAGATCACATTGAGTCTATAGGAAAAGCCAATACTATTAAGAAGGGATGAGGTGTTGCTTAATGAGGTTCTTGCTCAAAATGCTTAGTGATATGCTCCATAAACCCTCCACTACTTTCTCATATCCACATATGTCCCAAACCAAAAAGTCCAACTCGGCCCCACCGAAATTTCATATCCGGAGCCACCGAGTTCAGTTGACATAGCCACCACCAGAAACCCTAGTCTTTTCGGTCTCACCGATAGGGATCTCGGTCTCACCGAGATGGGATTGTAATCTCTCTGGTTCCCTTCGTAACGTTTTGGTCAAACCGAGATGAGTGATACATTTGAAGAAGCTCAAGATGATCTTCCACCACAAGACCACAAGCAAAAAAGGCAAGGATAAGCTTCAAGAGGAAATTGATGCATTTGAAGAAGCACCTAAGGCCTTGGTCAAGTGGGTTCCCAAGACTACATCAAGTTCTACTTCATCAAGTACTACTACAACTCCAAGGATTCCCATCAATATGGTGTGGATCCCGAAGAAGAAGAACTAGAGAGTTCTTGAGGGTGACTCCGCCAACATACTTCACTCTTATCATTTTGGCGAGGACAAGTGCAAACAACTTCCATATCTTGCACTAGTTCAAGGAGTCACAAACCCTCTTGTTGGTAAGACAAGGGACAAGGTAACCTAATGCTTTCATGGACAATATCTTGTGTATACATCACTCTATGTCTATGGATATCCTTGTTTGTTCCTTGTGGGACTAACCTGTGTAGGTATTGAAAGTGCAACTCAC
Source organism: Triticum aestivum (assembly GCF_018294505.1). Taxonomy (NCBI): domain Eukaryota; kingdom Viridiplantae; phylum Streptophyta; class Magnoliopsida; order Poales; family Poaceae; genus Triticum; species Triticum aestivum. The sequence continues at coordinate 387,529,319 of NC_057802.1, read as the reverse complement.
TCCAATGGATTGCTCCGAGTGATCTACATCAACATTGAGCATCCACATCTTCAACACCTACATGAAGTCATCATCGACAAAACCCAAGGTTAGTTCATCCCTCTTAGGGGGGATATCACATCTAGGGGGAGCTTTACTCTAATCAATTGAGCTAAAGCAACTCTAATGGTGTGAACACAACAATGCTTTATGTAAAAGTGGTAACCCCACTTGTGCTTAAACGATGAGTATGACCTATGATTAAATGTTCTCGTTTGACTCCTAAGTCAATATACTCATATATAGATGACCTAGTCATCGCCAAATTGCTTGATAGATGCTAGAGTGATTGTGCATGCTTTGTCACATATTTCATTTGCCATTTTATTGTGTGAGCATGTTGGTTGCATATTTTACTTATTCGAGGACATCCATTTGTTGTTTTGATTGTTTGGCTCTTTCTCTTTTGCCAAATGGATGGACAAGAATGCCTAAGAACTCCCTCTAGCTATCTATGCTTTCCTCGTCTCAAACTCTATTCATGCTACATCACAAAGTTTGATCAAGTCAGATTCGAACCACTCTGTGTGAGGAGCACTCGGAGTCCCCGATTCGTCATAGACTTAAACTTACAAAACCTCTTTGTGCATTTCGGTCTGACCGATTCATCCCTTTCGGTCCTACCGAGATCACTTAGTTGATCTAGGTTTTCAATCTCGGTGCAACTGATTAGAACCTTTCGGTCACACCGAGTTGCAGTAACTGCTTGCAGTTTTGTATCTCGGTGCCACCGAGTCGTTCCACTCGGTCACACCGACAGTGTCAGGTTATATATACTGACGGGCCAAATTTTGGAAATTTTTCTGAACCTCTTCACCCGCGCGTAACCTGCTTTGCCTCCTCGGGTCTCCGGATCGTCCTCTCGTCGCCAGCGACCTCCCGCCGCTGGCCTCCGCCGCCGTCAACGGCAATCTGCCCCGCCGTTGTCGCCGTAGCAAGTTCGCTGCCGAACTAGGGTACGAACTTGATCTTTGTGCTAATCCATAACTCTGATTCTTAGCACATTGCTTTGCCATGATTCTTGCCACGATTGAAATCATCCTTTCCAGCGAAAACGTCCAGTAGATTAGTTTTGATTTGAAAATTTAGGGTTAGGTCTCCGCCGAATTCATCTCGGACCGACCGAGTTGTAGAAATCGGTTTCACCGATTTGGCTTAGGCCAGGGCACATGTGTTTTCGGTCTTACCGAAAATTGCAAATCGGTGCGACCGAGTTCGATTTGTCTGTGAAACCCTAGCAGTCTCGGTACCACCTAACTGTGACTCGGTCTGACCGAGTTCACTAGTTTAGGTTCCAAAAGCTGCTTCGGTATCACCGAGTTTACAAATCGGTAGCTCCGAAATGCTTTCTGTGAAGAACTAAAACTAAGTTTTTAAGTCATCTGTTTTGCAAAACTCCTGTACTTTGTGATGCTCATCTACTCTACCTCATCTATAACCTATTCACAGGGTCTGCTGTCAGAGTATTTGCAGAGATGTCTGATCAAAGTGATAGTCAGAACAGGTCTGAGCAGCAGGTGCAGATGAGTGAGGGTTCAGATCCCTCCAGCAGCTATGATGAGGGCAGCAGGAGCACACCAAGCAACTTGCCAAAGGCTGCTACCAGGACAAGGAAGAAGAGAACTTCTAATTCAGAAGATGAGGATTATGTGGCTGTTGAAGATGAATCCACTTCAAAGAAAAAGGTACTGAAAATGGAATATGGCATAGCTGCTGCAACTAAGCCAGGACTGAAAACAAAGGCTCCAGCAAGAAGACAGCCCATGTCAAAGCCAAGAAAAGTTGCCACAGGTGAAACCATGAAGTTCACCATTGAATCTGAAGAAGAAGCAGCTGGTGAGGATAAGAAGAAGAAAAGGGCAAGAACCACAACTGCCAAAGTTCTTGGCAAGCCCTCAATGAGGAGAGATTCAGAAGAAGAAGAGGAAGAGGATGCTGCACCAGCACCCAAAGCACAAAAGCTTATGGGGGATGCAATTAGAATAGGGGCTGCTCCATTTAAGCCCAAAGCTGCTCCCAAGGCAGCTGCTCCAGCTCAGAAGCCCAAGAGAAGCACTAGAAACATTCCAGCTGCAGAGAAGAACAAGGCCCCAGTGCCTGAAGCTGTTGAAGAAGATGAAGCTCAAGTGCTAAGGAAGCTGAAGCCCAAGATCCCAGACCACAATGATGCACATCCAGTTGCAGAAAACATGAAAATCAGGAGGGATGCAGGACTGACGTATGGAGATAGTCTGATCCATATGCTATCAGGAGAAGAACTGTTGTGGACTACAGGTTTCACACTAAGGAACAGCAGGACTTCTATGAGACAATTCTGCTTGATAAGAAGCACATAGTGTGTGACATGAGATGGGTTGGCTGGGAGTTCATCAAGGAGAATGAGGATCACTTCCCTGGTGTGTATGATAGCTTCAAGGCATGTGGAGTTGACACTTTTGTTGCCCAGAAGCTCACTAAATGGAATGATGAGTTGATCATGCAGTTTTACTCCACTGCTCATTCTATCCAGATGGAAGGATAGTATGGATGTCTGAGGGTACTGGGTACCAGTCTACAGTTGATGAGTGGGCCAAGCTTATCAATGCCCCCGGGGAACATGAGGATGACTTGGATGTTTATGCTGAGAGGAAGAAAGACCACAACAACATGGCACACATGTACAGAGAGATCCCAGATGATGCTTTGGAGACTCATAGGTTTGGATCTGTCCGCTTCTTGTTGTCTGGTCTGCCTACCATAAACTGGATTCTAAGGCACACACCGCTACCCAAGTCAGGTGATCACAAGATGATCAGAGGACATGCTATAAACTTGCTGCATATATTTGATGTCCCACAGAAGTTCAAGGTCATGAGTTTGATTGTTGAGACAATCAAGAGGACTGTTGCTGACCAGAAGAGAAGCTATGGGTATGCCCAAAAAATTCAGGAGCTCATCAATTCTAAAATGGGCACTGGGACTTATCTATTGGATAAGGAACATCTGGCCATATACCCTGAATTTGAAAACAACACTGTGGTAATGAATGAGGAAGACCCCACATCAGTGCAAGCACATGAGAAGAGAGAGAAAGCTAAAGCTGAGAAAGCTGCCAAGATGCCAAGCACAGAAGAGGCATCTCAAGTGTTCATGAAGAGCAAGCAAGATCAACTTGCTTATCTGATCCAGTCCACACTGAGGATTGAGAAGGGCTTGGCCACCCTGACTCAGAACCAGGAGAGCCTAGAAAGGATTATTGAGACAAAGTTCTATGATCTTGATCTGAAGGTCACTGAGATCCAAACTGCAGTTGAGCAGCTCCAGGAGGAGGCAGAGGAGAAGAAGGGCAAGTCTACCATAGATGCTTTTGCTAGAGTGCCCAGAGGACAAAGATCTGCTGCAGTGCCCGTGACAGATACTCGAGCTACAACATCAGCACCAGCAGCTACAGCTCCAGTTCCACCTCCAGTAGCTACTCCACCAGCTCCAGCTACTTCATCGGAAGCTTTCGTCCTTGGAGTTCTCTCTACACCGCCTCCCGAAGATCAAGCCTGAGAGTCGTTTAGCACTATGCATTTTTGAACTTTTTGGTAACTTGTTGCCAAAGGGGGAGAAAAATGTATAGATCATAGGCTTCGAGAGAGAGTGTTGCTTTTTATCTCTCTTGCTTCTTTGGTTGAAACTTCTTTATTTGTGTGCTTGTGTGATATACTTTATGTCCTTGTGAGATACTTGTTGATCATGTGTTTGATCATATGCTAACCTTAATGCTTGTTGGATGATATTGTATCTTATATCCTCTTATGATCATTCACTTTGCTTGGTGATGAGTGCATGTTTTTAATTCCTATCATTTTGAGCGCTCCACCAAGATGTATGTGACATGGAAGAGTAACCCATGATCCTAATCGATTGTGCATTTGAATTCAAAAGCAAATCTTAAATAATGCACAAATTTAGGGGGAGCTCTTGCTTATCACATACTTCTCAAAGCGACGATGTTTTTCAATCTTATTCATCATTTGTCGAAGCTTTGATCTATATGTTGTCATCAATTACCAAAAAGGGGGAGATTGAAAGTGCAACTATCCCTGGGTGGTTTTGGTAATTCCTAACAACATATAGCTCATTGAGCTAATGCTATTTCAAGATAAATATTTCAGGAAAGCTCAATGATTGGCATGGCATGGATTAGAAAGTGGACCCTTCAAAATGCTAAGGACAAAAGATTGGCTCAAGCTCAGAGCACAAGACTCTACATTTTCTATTTTAGTGATCCAAGATCACATTGAGTCTATAGGAAAAGCCAATACTATTAAGAAGGGATGAGGTGTTGCTTAATGAGGTTCTTGCTCAAAATGCTTAGTGATATGCTCCATAAACCCTCCACTACTTTCTCATATCCACATATGTCCCAAACCAAAAAGTCCTACTCGGCCCCACCGAAATTTCATATCCGGAGCCACCGAGTTCAGTTGACATAGCCACTGCCAGAAACCCTAGTCTTTTCGGTCTCACCGATAGGGATCTCGGTCTCATCGAGATGGGATTGTAATCTCTCTATTTCCCTTCGTAACGTTTTGGTCAAACCGAGATGAGCGATCGGTCCCACCGAGATTGCAATGCAAACTCTCTGTTTCCCTTTTGTAACGTTTCGGTCCAACCGAGATGAGCGAATCGGTCCCACCAAGTTTGCCTGACCAACTCTCTGTTAGTCTGTTACCAAAATCGGTCTCACCGAGTTTGTGTAATCGGTCTCACCGAGATTACGTTATGCCCTAACCCTAATGAAATCGGTCTCGCCGAGTTGACATGTCGGTCCCACCAAAAATCCTAACGGTCACATTATGAACTAAATCGGTCTGACCGAGTTTAACTATTCGGTCCCACCGAGTTTGGTGATTTGTGTGTAACGGTTAGATTTTGTGTGGAGGCTATATATACCCCTCCACCCACTCTTCACTCGTGGGGAGAGCCATCAGAACATGCCTACACTTTCAATACATATTTTCTGAGAGAGAACCACCTACACTTGTGTTGAGGTCAAGATATCCCATTCCAACCACATAAATCTTGATCTCTAGCCTTCCCCAAGTTGCTTTCCACTCAAATCTTCTTTCCACCAAATCCAAATCCCGTGAGAGAGAGTTGAGTGTTGGGGAGACTATCATTTGAAGCACAAGAGCAAGGAGTTCATCATCAACACACCATTTGTTACTTCTTGGAGAGTGGTGTCTTCTAGATTGGCTAGGTGTCACTTGGGAGCCTCCGTCAAGATTGTGGAGTTGAACCAAGGAGTTTGTAAGGGCAAGGAGATCGCCTACTTCGTGAAGATCTACCCGAGTGAGGCAAGTCCTTCGTGGGCGACAGCCATGGTGGGATAGACAAGGTTGCTTCTTCGTGGACCCTTCGTGGGTGGAGCCCTCCGTGGACTCGCGCAACCGTTACCCTTTGTGGGTTGAAGTCTCCATCAACGTGGATGTACGATAGCACCACCTATCGGAACCACGGATAAAAAATCTCCGTGTCAACATTGCGTTTGCTCCCTCAAACTCCTCCCTTTACCTTCATATGCAATTGTTTTACATTCCGCTGCTACACTCTTATAATTGCAGGTGTAGGTTGATTGCTTGACTTGTGCTAAGTTGTTAAAATCTGCCAAGAACTAAAATTGGGAAAAGGCTAGATTTTTATTTGGTCAAGTAGTCTAATCACCCCCCTCTAGATAATCTCTCGATCCTACAGCGGGGCTCATCCTGGGCTGGGAAGGTACGGACTAATAAAATTACATCCGTGGCTACTTCCGCTAAGTATCGGTCAGTGCAAAAATCCGGCATGGTACTACCGCTCACAGGGAGCGGTACTACCGCGTAGGGTGCGGAAGGAAAAAATTACTTCCGCCCCTACATCCGCTCATGCCACAGTACTGGGCCAGAGGCCACGGTACTACCGCGATCCAGGAGCGGTACTACCGCACTTACGGTACTACTGCTGCCCTGGGCAGTAGTACCGTGGCCAGCTGCGTACTACTGCTCCCTTGAGCAATACTACCGCAAGCCACAGACCAATAGCACTGGGAGGCCATCATCTTCGCAATGACAAGGGGAACAACCGGTGCTCTAATGAAGTAAGGAAAGGTGGTGCAAGGTACAGATGTGTACGTGTTGATTCCTTTCCACCCTAACCTTTCCGAAGCGGACCCCCTCTTAATAGTACGGCTTTCCTACGACTCAATTCCACCGAAAAGAAACATAGAGAAATGCCGTCCTCGAGAAGCTCCGAGGGGCACCGAATCGTCTTGTGCCTATACATGAGGTATCTGAAATGCTCAATGCACACGATTAGTCAGCAAAAGCATTGTCATCAATCACCAAAACCACTTAGGAAGAAATATGCCCTTACAGCGGATCCTAGTACAGAATACGTTCTACTCGGGGTAGACTTCATACCATGCATGCCACTACTGTAGTTTCCCCGCTCGGTTATCACTATGGTATCTAAGGGTTTCCCCGTGGACGCAACATCGCCAAGGGTTCTCCGTTATTCCCCTATCAATTGCAAATGTGACGTAGAGAGGTTTTTACTGTCACCTTGAATTACCTCAACATCTTAGCGTTTGCAACTATGACAATATGCTTCATGGTTTTGCGGCGGACATGCCGAGTGGGGCCCCTTCACGACATTCACGAAGGGTATTACCAAACATTCAACAGAGAATCGCATATCTTTATTAACAGTTTATCTTCTATACACAGCAAGGTTCATCCATATCCCCGAGAACTAAGGGAACTACACACACATCGCGGTATGCATCACCATCGAGATCCTTCGGTGGCTCCCAGACCACCTCCAACCCGTGCTAGTCGGTGATGCCGCCGCAACCCGCCTGGACATCATCTCCACCGCTTCAAGCCTCGTCTCTATCGCCGCTCGTCTCGTCTCCTCCGTGGCCTGCGTCGACACCGAAATCGGCAGCTTACCTCTCGTCAGAAGGGGGAGAGAAGATGAGTGAATGGATAAGGTAGAACCAGTGCAATGCACGCGTTTGCGCTTGACCACGCGGGAGCGAACACTTTGTTGCATCTGACGTGTCAATGAGATCGCACGTCAAGATTGACGAAGTGCATCCAACAGTTGCTAGGATGTCCGTGTCGAGAAAAAAATCTGACACTTTTGATAATTCTATAGACCTGGTCCACTGAATGTGGCACATGACCTGGCCAGATGGTCCGCCACGGCCCAGCCTGGCCTAAACGGGCCAGACACGACGCGACCCACCCAGGCACGCCTAATACGCAGGTCGTGTCGGGCAGGCACTCGCGCCGTACTCGTTGGCCCAAGCACATCACAACAAGAAACGGGCCAACCCATCGGCACGTTTAGCCCACCAGGCCGCTTAATTTTGGGCAGTTTTGGGCCTAGCTGTTTTGAGGGGCTAATATATATTGAAAAAAAAATCTGAAATAAATAAAAAGTAAGCGACCGTGTTGTGCCGACATTTGTGCCCAGCCTCGCGGCCCAGGCATGGCCCTAGGTGGGCCACATGCCGGCACGACCTGATTATAATGTGCCGGGCCAGGCTCACCATGTGACGGGCACGTGGGTTATCGGGCCAGCACCAGCCCATTTGGCCACATTTGGGCATAGCTCACTCGTATAGACCGCGTCCACCTGTAGTGTCACTCAGGTCTCACAGGCCATCAGCGTCCAAACGGTGAAAGAAGCCCAAAGAGGGCAACGACGAGGGTTTTAGAGCCCATCCACACCAGCCATGGCGACGGCGGCTGGCGGCGCGCGGCGAGCCCTCGCGGGGCTGCGCTCCCCTTCCCCATCTACTCTGTCCAGAACGTTTTCCAGGCCGGCAGTTGCCCAGTCCCCGGAGCTGGCAGCCTCCGCTCTGCCGCGCGCCCCGCGCCGGCGCCTCGCGATCTCGAGGTAGGTACCTCTGTGTTTCTTTTCCTCGGATTGGTCGTGCTTGGACAGTATGGTTTGCTCAGATTTGGCGCGGACTTCGTTGTGCAGGGTGCCGGTGGCGGCGCTGGGCGGCGCGCAGGGGCTGATGCCGCTGCACAGCGCGACAGCATCGGCGCTGCTCACCTCCATGCTCGGGCTTAAGCCCGGGTCTTGGGGTTGGCTCTCCGAAGGTAAAATGACTTAATTTGTCTTGCTGGATCTCCTTGACTTGGATGAGGCGTGGAAATGTTAAAAGTTCAGAAAACGAACTACAGTCATCTAGCGAATTATGTCAGAATTAGATTTTGTTCTCCCTTCTACTATTAGGTTTGAAGTTTGATGTATCTTTTAAACATAATAGTGCTTCGTTAGTTTTGAACTTTTTGATATATCTGCATTCCCATGATTGAGATGGCGGCTATTCATGGCCAGGCAGAAATAAGGTGCACTTCAAATATGAACATAGCAATGCCTGAGGTAGAATGGTTGTTGTGGGAAGCGAGTGGCCAGTGTGTGCCTGAGTTTTAATCTAATATCGCTTGGTGTGTCCTTGTTTTGGGGTTAATGGATGGCATTCACTACTTTATCGTTGTTGCTGGCTTGCTCCAAATGCATGCCCCTATGTAGTATGTACCTTCAACTGAATTTTATTGTTTACAGAGGGAGTACAAACCTTGAAATTATCTACTCCATTCCTAAATATAAGTCTTTAGAGATTCTAGTATGGACTACATACGGAGCAAAATGAGTGAATCTACACTCTAAACTACGTCTATATACATCCATATGTAGTCCATAATGAAATCTCTTAAAAGGCCTATATTTAGGAACGGAGGAAGTAATTGTTATGTTCTTTAGTCGAGCTACTTCCTCTTAGCGTATGGCCTGTCAATTTTCTGTTTGTAAGCATTTTGTTAACTGCTTTCTCCTTTTGGAAAAATGTTATGTATTCTCTCATTTATGCCTCTTGCTTGGTTGATTTCATCTTTTTTTAAATGATCAGGTCAAATAGCTTGATCATCTATTAATGTTCTTTACAATACCAGGACAAGGCACATAGTTATAGGGCATATACTGTATAAGAACTGACATCCCGAAAGACGGCAATGGCATGTAGAACCAAAGGTTGAAGCCAAGGTGTATGCAATCCTTATACCAAAATAACCATTAAGTTGTTATAGACTGTCAGTAATGCTCCATCTTGCTTATTTTGGTTCACCTGATCACTTGATGAATTTCTTAACTTACAAAATGGATATGCTACACTGGTAATTAAGCCTGTCATATTGTATTGATACTTGATATTGTATGGAGCATCTTGATACTATCTCTGCTGATGAAAGATTCATGAATTTTATGTTGCTTGTACACCTGCCAATGCCTTTCACTAAAAGCCATCCTTAACCACTGTACTTTGGTAGTTGGCCTTCTGTAATGTGATAGTGGTACTTCCACACGTTCTCTTTGTTTTTTTTGTAGTGTTCTTGTTCTGACCCTTTTTTTCCCACTCATTTGCAACTTCAGGTTTTGCAACGCCTCTATAACAAGAATGGTGCTCCAGTCACCATACAAGAGTCTTCAGTTTAGCCTTCCCCTGGCAGATTCCAATAACACTAGCTACATGCCTTGTGGACTATACCATTGGATTTTTGCTGATGGAATCTGTAGTCTCACCGCTTAAAACTTATGATGACATGGTGTGCCAGTCATCTTATTGCCCTGTGATGATATTCATGGCAACTTTTAAGTAACCTTGTTTCATGATACCAGTTTTTGTTTATCTGATGCATTTTATGATTCTTCGCCCTGAATGCATCATGGAATCCTAAACATACTCAATTCATAACGGCAGTTACATAGCTCAATGGAAAGTGATACACCAAATCATTTGCATGAATATGGACTCTCTTTCAGCGTACACTGACTGATTTGATTTTCAGTGGATATGCCGATCACAGTCAGTGCCGAATACTATAGGCTAGAGATTGCCTTTATTTCAAATTCAATATTTTTGTATTAAGAAATCTGTGTCTAGTCTGCCCACACGTTTCAGGGTTCAAGATCAATGAAATGCGGGTTACATGCCATAAAAATTTATGCCATTGAATTTATATTCAAAAAAAGTTCACAATGATATAACTGTCTACATCACATGGCTCATATGTTTAGTCTAACTGATGGTGAATTAAATCTTGAAATACCGCAAAACCAGGGGGAATTTACTCTTTCACTTATAAAAATAGCATTTTTAATTGTGGCAATGTTTACAAGGCTGAGTTTGATTTGTGACACATCTTCAGAAAATAAAACTAATGGACAATTTGAATTGTATACAAAAGCTGGATAAACTTATGGTATCATATATTTTAAAGTTCCAAGACAAGTTTTTCTATTTCCATCATAACATGGGTATAAGTCAAAAGGTTATCTTACTTATTCGGGTTTGCTCTTTTATTATTTCCGTAACTTTTTGTGTACTTGATACAAAGTTTTTGATTATGAGACTTTTCTTGCGACCGGATCTTTTTATGCTCTCTTGGAACCGACAACTTACTTCATGCTATTACTAACACTTATGACTGAGCCGCACTTGCTTTTCAAAAGAAATTGAAACAATCATGCCTGAGACTAGCCAATAGAAGAAAGAGCCACAAGCAAGCCACATCAGCATCCTTTTTTTTCGCTTTCTTCAACAATGCGACTCTACCTCACTCATCATAACTCAAATACAAATTCAAGTTCCAAATTAATATTTCCCCACGGAAGCAAACCTTTTTAAGTTTGCCAAGTCTACAGAAAAATGTACCAAGATCTACACTATCAAATATATATGGTATGGAAATACGTTTTATAAAGAATCCACTGAAACATATTTGGTATATTGATATGTTTTTTCTAGAGACTTGGTCAAACTTGAGTTGACTTAAGAAAAAGTTATCAATTACTCCTCCGTCCCAAAATAAGTGACTCAACTTGGGAGTATTTTAGAATGAAGAGAGTAATTTCCATGGGCAGGTCAAAGCAACATTTGGTGCATACCCAAATACTCCCTTCATTCCTAAATATAAATCTTTGTAGAGATTTCACTATGGACTACACACAGAGAGCAAAATGAGTGAATCTACACTCTAAAATGCATCTATATACATCCGTATGTGGTTCATAGTGGAATCTCTACAAAGACTTGTACTCCTTCCGTCCGGAAATACTCGTCATAGAAATGAATAAAAATGGATGTATCTAGAACTAAATTATGTCTAGATACATCCATTTCTTTGACAAGTATTTTCGGACAAGGGAGTATTTAGTAATGGAAGCAGCATATGATATATGTGTGTCTGCTTTGCTGTATTGTTATATCTTTGGAACTTTGTCCGCAAAACAACATATACACTGGTCCACATATGAAATGTCACGACTATTGTGACCTTGGCTGTATCATCGCACCTACAGCCAATATGCAGCCAGACGGTGTTCTCATGCAAAACTGCACCATGATCTTTGCATTGCTTGACTTCATTCATTCGTCGTTGCATTCACACGATCACGATTGTGTCCTTGCCCTTATCTTCTTCATCTTCCGAGTCATCATCGGCATGTGACACTAAATTTCTATCACTAGGTGGAGCGTTCTGAAATATATCGATCAGCAGAACTCGTATTCGCTTCCGCAGCCCCGAAGCTTCTACAGGGCTGAACCACTTGCGTCCAAACTAAAAACCAGCAAGAGCACAAAAGTCAGGACTCCTGATATTTATACTGAATACAAATAATGAAGCAGTTTAATTTACACCTTGCAAGGCCGCACTCCTGTCAAATCATCTGGTGCCTCTTGAATAAACTTATCGATGTAGTAAAGCATAAAGACACCGCAATCAAAGTCATTTTGCTGCTGGGGCACCTTGCAAGTGGAAATGAAAGGCAGCTTTAGAAAACTGGCACAAAAAAGCACAGTGAAGGAATAGGTACTGTAAAGCCAGCAAGTTCATTGTAACTCAATTCACGACGATCATAAGTTCACATTCTCAAGTAATCAGCTCCTTGAGAACATCATTAAAAACACTATGGTTCTTACCTCGATTTTTTCCTTATGTATATTTCTTGAAAGATGTCTCCATATTGTGTCTGAAAAAGGAATATCATAAGAAGAATCCTTCTGTAGATGGCGCCATTCTTCTATGAGATAGCTGTGAAAACATACAATTTCAAAAGCATGGACAAGACATTAAAATTAGGAATCTTTAGAATGGCAGGTTCCCCTATAGGGAGGGTACACAGCACTACAGCACCCTCCAGTCCTGAATAGTAAATGGTTGGGATCAAGACCATTTTCTCACATAGTATCATGAAACATACCTCTCAATCACGCCAAAAACCTTGTCACTGGAATGTAGTCCTAGAGAGTCCAAGTGAAACACCCTTGGCCCAGATTTTATCTCTTTTGCGGGCATGAAGATAATGACCAAGCTCCAATGCACCCTAATTTACAGAACATAAGATAATCGCCATCTTATAAGTACTACCTCCATTCCAAAATATAAGACGTTTTGGTAGGTACAAATATAAGACGTTTTGGTAGGTACCAAAATGTCTTATATTTTGGAATGGAGGTAGTATATGATAACTAGATACACTAGAATGTTATCCATTGACCAACAAACACACCCTCATGTCAAATATCAACCAAACAAATAATATGTGCTTGGGAGTAGCAGATAAGCACATCTGGTTTCATCTTGCAGTATTATCCTGAGAATAAGAAACTTACTGTCCATGAATTGGCAAAAGGAGGTATGGTGTCTTAAAAATATCTACACTTCTCCACCATCGCCTTAACTTGCTAAACTGCGAGCCACACTCACCCTAGAACAAATGCACAAGTCAGTCAGCATTTTAAAACGCTAGCTTCGAGGGGGTGAAGAAGAGGTGATCCCAACATGCAAAAGGAAATAAATAAACAGAGATTTACAAAATGAAGTAATGGGAAGTACGATATTTTCCAGAGAAAAACATATATGAACCGGCTTTCTGGAACATATCATGTTGAAAACAAAAAAACCCATGCATATTGCAATTTACACATTAAATATTCAAATGACTGCCATGGTTTTATACAATTTCTTGGAACGTAAACTGGGAATAAAACTTCGCAATTCGAAAAACTGTCTCAAGAAAAAGTACAAAGTAATATGATTGTTATATTTACATATGCACATGTCAGCCCCATATTTTACTAACCTTATCAGTAAGGTGATATAATTTAAAATAAGCTTTGGAAAATCAATAGAACATGGACAAATTAGTATATGAAAAAATAATGTGAATTGAATGACACCAGGGTGTTAACTTTGCAATGAGAGAATGCAGTGCACTACAGCAGAAAGTCATGTTTATGTGTGCATCGCTGTATGGGAACAATGAAGCTTCCACTTCAGGCCAGCTCATGCACCACCTAGAACGTAACTTTAACCCATCGATTTGCAAGGACATGTAGTGTTGAACATCATAAATAACTAAATACAACACAATAAGATCAAAGAGCATACCGTCCTGGATAACGCTTCTTCAAGTTTGCTATAGAAATATGTATTGAAGATGTACAAGTCGTCACAAGGCCTGGATTTTCTTAGGTACCTGACATTGCCATAGTCGGTATGGACAGAAAACATGTATTAAAAATTACTCCCTCCGTGTAGTGTCAAAAACGCTCTTATATTATGGGACGGAGGGACTAGAAAGCATATGATCGAATTTTTTATGCTTATTCAGCTAAACCATCCAAACTAGAAAAACAAATACAACGCCGACATTCGATCTTGAAGGGAACACATCACAGTAAATGTGAGATGTTGACACGTCATGAATCATTTGACCGGATACACTTTTGCACTTTTAGTCCTTTATACACATCAAATATGTCTTTCAACCACGCATTCATTAACTAGTCTGTTGGTACTGATAATTCCCTGTAGTAGCTCAGTGATAGAGTGAGTACATCACATAACGTACTTTTCTAATTCTACATAACATTTGATAGTCCTTAAGTGGCATCTAAGGTAAGAACTGCATATAATAAGAAAAGAAAAAAGACATCTATAAATAAATGCAGTTCAGTCATACCCATGCAAACTTTCCAACAGCTGCATGTGAGCACTTGGACGTTGAACTTACTAACAGAAGAAAGAGGAAGATAATGTCACAAGCAGAAAAGAGAATGAATATATTACTTACTGGATGTAAAAGTTTATGACAGGTGATTTTAAAAAAACTTCGGGGTCAAGACATTTTATGTCAGAATATGTCAGCTCGACAGTTTCCGGATCAGTCCTGTAGACAGTAGTAGACATTAGTATGGGCGGAGAATCCCTCTGTCAATACCTCTAACAATACATGATTCTTACCTCGACGGATAGTAGATCTGTGATTTGTCCCTACAGAAATCCAATTTGATTAATTAAGCATATAAATGGTCATAGTGATGAAATGTTAACAGGCAGAAACATTATCACTTATTGTGTTACCAATTTACCATATATTAACAATCTCGACATCAACTGATTTAGAAGGTTCTGTATCCTCGTCATCCAAGAGTTCTGTATCCTCGTCATCCAAGAGAACTACTTCCTGACAAAGATAAGAGCATGATTGGAATACATATGTAGAAGTCTTAATTCATGTCAAACATTTGCAGCTAAGATTAATGAAATTAATGATAATGATGAAGTATTCAAGCATCAATGACGATCTTCTCAGTGAATCAAATCCAAACACTGTAAATGATTTGATGACCAGTATTTGTATTTGGCAGATCTAGGTTTTAACTCGATAGATTTATTATTTATAGTGGTGGCCTTCTCTACTGTTTATGCTAAAAAAGATTTATTATTCAGAAAACATGTTGGATGAAATAACAGGAACAACCTTTGCATTTGTACTCATAATGTTACACCATGATAAGTACTATAACGCTAGATGCGGATAGCAATTTTAGTTCTGATAATGAATTTCATTTTCATAAGGAGGGAATGGAAAAAACAATACCACAGAACAGTCAAAGAAAAAGGTGAAACAGCTGGCAGCATACTCACCTTCTTTTCGTTTCTTCTATTTAACCTCCGGTATTGGTAGGTATGATTCTTGGAATGGTCCCACCTGCACATCAGAATAATTTATCAGAGAAACAAAATGTTATGTGGGGTACCACATACCAACAGGAGCCCAAGCCCTCACCCAAGAGCTGTGGTACACCATGGCTACAAACCCTGGCCTCCCATCCAGCACAACTACAATCTACAGTCACGATCCGGGGTTTATACCACATATAGTGGTTTTAAAGACGGATGTTACTTATAAGAATTATTCAGATGCAACTATGTTCCTCTTATAAATTAGAAAAGATAAGGCAAACTTATTCCCACATGGCGACTCCATCAGGTTAATCCAAATAGCTGGCTATGAGGGCTCCAGAGTCGTATATGCATGTTATAAGACCACTGTTTCATTATTTCACTACCTTCCACCAACAGCTAATGGTGACGTTATGGACTACACAAAGAAGATATAGCATTGAAGATAGATGTGCTTAGCATGCCAATTGCTGCAATGACAGGACATAATCTTTAAAGTCTCTAATAATGATAACAGCCCTCCGGAGACACAAACAAAACAAAGATACCAGTGTCTATGAAATCAGAAAGACACCAGGATTATTTATATTGAAGTTTATTTATAAATGGAACACAAGATAGTGTAGCTGACAGAGTGGCAATAGAAAGAGAAATAAATCAACAAATGAAGACACGCACAAGCAAAATGACAAGTCATAAATGTTGTACAACAAGAACAAAGTGAAAAGTCTCAGACGCATAAGCAAAATAGACGACAACTAAAGAAGAGATAATATAGCTCATACAACTAATAAAGGTAAAAGAACAGATGAATTGGATCAGCAAACAGGAGTGAATACCTCTTGGTCGAACTCCCAGAAGTGCGATCTTCTGTGCGTAGTTTAGTGGACATGCCCTTTGGCTCAACAGAGTTATTTTTCTGTTGATCTTCTGTACAGATCTTCATACCTAACTTCCTACCATTTGTATCTAAATGTTTCTTGTCAGCAATATTTTGAGAAACTCTACGCCTTTTTGGTTGATGATTCACTGTGTTCGTTGCTCTTTTCCGATCTTTCACTTGGGAAGCACGTTTGCTTGTGTTAAAATGGCCTAGCTCATCAGCGAATGCTGCTTCGCCCTACATATAACCAGGAAAGCTGTCAAAACGTTTGTAAATACTAACCACAATAGTATCGTGACATACAAAACTAGGAGTGAGGACACTAAAATGCATACCTTGCCATGGCAATGCCATTTATCAGAAAACCTGCTGCAGTTGATATGGTCACTTTCCTCTGCAAAAGAAATGGCAAAGGTACATTGATGACTGATAAAACATAAGTGGCACCCATCAGACAGTTGAAGGCAGGAAAAAGGAAGGTCTTAGATCGACCAACCACCAAAAGGAAGACCTAATAAATGAATCCTAATGCTTACTGATCAGGTGCATTATGCCATTGAAATATCCAAAAGGGACGTGCATTTTTTATATCAACAAAATATGATTATGCTGGAAACATGGTACCATAGGTGTTTGTTGACCTTGTAAACAGACTGTCTAGAGCCTGAAGCATCTATGCTCCCTCCCATGTAAGGAAACATCCATATCTTGTCGAGCAGTATACAACATAATGAAATCAGTTGACCACCACTATCCATTATAAGAACTTCCTAGAAAGTCCAAATCTAAATTCAGCTATATGCTAGCTAGTAGCTACTTCCTCTTAAGTCTTAACAACATCTAGCATCAGAAACCATGAACGATAACCAAGTCTCGGTACTGTTTATGTATTCTGTTTGAGAGATTGGGATAGCATGTGTTCATTAAAACAAGAATATTGAATTAGCCAATAGTTTAACACCCCCCTCCAATGCCCAAATCACCTTCAAACCATGCCATCTGGCCTTCTTCTACATGGCAGTTATCCCTATGGGTTTCAGGTGGCCATCAGATGGGTACAAGAAAACAAAACAGCATATGTATCTGATATTACTTGAGGGTTTTTTAAGCGCTAGGCGCTGAGAGAGCGTTTTGCCTCCGCTTATAGTGCAATAACAGCTTAAGCAGCGCCTAGGCGTGCTTAACCGTTCTGTATGGATGTCATATGGACAGGAACAAGGGCACACAAAAAAATCATTTTTCAAAGCATGCAAGGCATGTACTCCCTCCGTTCCTAAATATAAGTCTTTGTAGACATTTCAAATGGAATATAATATACGGATGCATGTAGACATATTTTAGTGTGTAGATTCACTCATTTTGCTCCGTATGTAGTCACCTGTTGAAATCTCTAGAAAGACTTATATTTGGGAACGGAGGGAGTATAAATGTAAAATAGCAATTATGTTGGGAAAGAAGAGACGAGGAGTAACTCGAGGTTGGGGAAGAGAAGCCACCAGGCTCCAGCCTAGACGAGGAGGAGTCCGTGATCGGGGGAGAGGGGGAAGGACTGGTGGCGAGGTCGGGGAAGGGGAGCTCAAGGTCCAGCGGCACTAGGTTGGGGAAGATGGGTGGTGAGGTCGGGGAAGAAAGCCCCAGATCTGGCGGCGCAATGTCGCCTTGCTCTCCTCTGTTTGTCTCACTCGGTTCTCCTTCATCTAACCCTAGGCGTCCGAGCGCTTTTTTCAGCGCTTACCCCAAAAGCGAAGCGGTAGGCCTCCACTCAGAGCTTAAGCGCGCCTAGGCGTACACTCAACTTTTTTCCCTGATATTCTACCGACGTGCATTGCATAAACAACTAAACAGAAATAATAAAGCTTACTGAAGGTGTAGGGATCATCCCCACTGGGTGTCTGCGCTGACTGTCTCCGACCCGTGTCAACCTACAATAATTAATGAAAACCACAAAGTAAGGGCATGGATGAAATATGCTGACAAATCATTCAATAAAAGTATGCTCACAAATAGGAATATATTAGGACGGCCCAATAATACCACCATAGAACATAGCAAAAGTAAATTGTTCAGAAATATTATTAAATTCCTTGTTAGTTGCCCTGATTGTGAAGACACAATATCTCATTCACATGCCCATAACACCAAAGAAGTGATGTTTCGAACACATTCAAGATAAAAATGATACATCGTGGAACAGAAGACGTTTGGCACAGTGAACTGAGCACTAGCTCAGTGGTAGGGGCACTGTCAAGCATTCCAAGCCAGCCGGGTTCGATCCCGCGCAGGGAGCTAATATTTCAACCAATATTCTTGCTTCTATAATCAAAGGCCGAGGGGTCCTTCCCCCTATGGTCTCATTTTTCTTTCCATCAAAAACAATGTTTGGCAGAAGCTGCTTATGTGCCAACTTAATTGCACAAGTCTGCAACCATGGGTTAGAACTTCCAGCATCCCACTTTCACAAACAAGAAAACATATACTTTCCTTAACTGAATACAAAAGGGAAGAGCACAAATCTGCAGTTAATCAAGAGAATGAGGCTATTGAAAGTGGGGCATCAAGTAGTAAACTACAAACCCAAATTTGACGACTTCTATGAAATTACCAATCCTAATATCACTCATCACACTGAATACATAGCTATCTCTGACAAGAAATTACTTGACTGACAATAGGCACCTGAATCGCTACCTAACATTATAAATTGGACATCACCCAAGGCTAAACTACTAGCCAGCATTTAGAATTTAATTACTGAAACAAAACAAACTTCCTGTCACGAAGAGGTAGAAACGCAGATCAGCTGATAACACACCCCCTTTGGTCACCCGCGATTTCACCTTTGCAACACAACCATCGATAATCCTCACATACACGAATTCAGATTGGGGCAAAAGCACGCGGTTTGGAGAAAATCCCCGTGAAACGATTATGCAGAGCCCACATTATACTCACCTTCCTCGGCCCGGCAGCGCGGCGGCGATCAAGCTCTTTCTTCATCCTGCAGAGGAACTTACGCATCTTCTCGCCGCCGTCAGGTACGGATAGGGTCGGGTTACCGCTCCAGTGCTTGATCCTTTCCTCCAGTTTTTCATCAGTGAATCTCTTGAACTCATCCGGATCCCCCTCACCACCGTCGGAAGCGCCATCGCTCGCCGCAGGGGGCTGCGGCGTCACACGCGGAGAGGAGGAGGCGATGATCTCGACCTCCGCCGGCGGCGAGTCGAGGGGCATTTGGGCCCGGTCGATGATTATCGGGCCGTTCGGCATGGTTGGTGCCGCCGGGCGGCGGCGGGCGGGCGGTGGAAAACGGGCGGAGGAGGGTTTTATTCCATACGAGGGGAGAGTGCGGTGCGGCGGGTGCAGGAAAGGAGGAGACGAAGGGGAAAACGAGATTTTTCGAAAAGTCGGAGAAATCCCGAGAAATAACCTCCGACTGATATGCTGCCGCTTCAATCGCCCCCTCAAAAACGCAGTAATGCGTCCCCCTGCCTGGCGTGGCGCCTGTCCAATTTATGCGCACCTTCTTGCCTCTGTCCACTCAACGTGGCCTCCTTTGATTTGGTTTGATTTGATTTGAAGAAATTTTATAGGGTAGGATTCATATACAGAAAAAAAAAATCCCTTAGGGCATTTCTAGTTGATCCCCAGAATTTAGAGTAAACGACTGAGTATCCCTCTCTCTCAAAATAGGTTTTCACCCCGCTTTATAAATAAATCAACCATCCATACAACCAACATCGAAACGTCATAGCAAATACGACCGGGCAAACAACATAATCACGCCCAAAAAAGCAAAAGAGAAATAAGAAGAAAAAAACATCGAGTGGCGCCCTACAGGGGCCCTACGAAGAGGATAGGCGACACGCGGTAGTCAGAAGCGTATCCAGCATGAGCCCGAGACGATGTCTAGAGATTGGCTGCCAGTGCTGCAAAAAAAAGCAAGGAATTTCAAGGAGTCAGAGGCCTGCCGCAGAAAGACCCGCTCAATCACCATTTTATTACGTGTCGTCCACGACGTCCAGGACATCGCTGCAAAGATTAGCCAGAATAAGCGGCGACGCCGCTCGGGCTATGTAGCTCTGTCCTGAAGGAACTCCGCAAAGTCCAGGGCCTCCCAGTGGGGCCCCAGAGCCTCGCGGACAAAAGTCCAGAGAACCCATGCTGCCGTGCATGAGAATAGGATGTGAGTCCCCGTTTCGGGACTGCACAGAGGGGGCACAAGCCATCACCCGGGCCATGCCACTTAAGCACCTCAGTCCCCGAGGGAATGCAGTCTCGTAGTAGTCGCCACACAAAAAACTTAATCTTCAAGGGCAGTGGTGCCTTCCACATAGGGGAAAGCCAGGGGATGATGGGCGACCGGCATAGTGCCTGGTAAGCCGAGCTCACCGAGAACTCACCCGAAGGAGTGAGGCTCCATGAAACAGTGTCTGGATAATCCAGCAACATCGGCGGGAGGACAACCTGCAATCTAGCCCATCCCTTAGTTTCCACCTGCCCAAATGTGCAACAGAACGGGATGTTCCACTACCAATCATGAGATGCCGCGGAGACCAGGAGCATCGGGTCCACGCAGATAGCGAAGAGACCAAGGAAGCTCACCCAAAATGGCTCGCCGCGCACCCAAGGATCCAGCCAGAATTGGGTTCCTTCCCCATTTCCTCTAGTGAAGGAGACCCCTAGACGAAATCCTCCTTGATCCGTTGGATGAATCTCCAAGACTGGGAACCCCCCGAGCGAGAGCAAGCTAGGAGAGGCTCACCCCTTAGGTTTTTTGCATGAAGCAGTTGCAGCCACAAGCCGCCCTCGCCTCGCAAGATCCGTCACACCCATTGCAGCATGATGGGGACGTTCATGCGTCTGGAGGCCATAATATCTAGTCCCCCCGATCCTTGGGCAAACATATGTCCGCCCATTTGACCATATGATACTTCAGGCTGCCGTTCGCGGCCTGCCAGAAAAATCTAGCGAGATCCTTATCGAAGGAGCTATGGATGCCCTCCAGTAGGATTTATAGCCCCATCATGTGTTGGGAAATGTAGCATGCAATTTTAAAAAAAATCTACGCTCACGCAAGATCTATCTAGGAGATGCATAGCAACGAGAGGGGAGAG
Source organism: Triticum aestivum (assembly GCF_018294505.1). Lineage (NCBI taxonomy): Eukaryota > Viridiplantae > Streptophyta > Magnoliopsida > Poales > Poaceae > Triticum > Triticum aestivum. The sequence continues at coordinate 387,508,224 of NC_057802.1, read as the reverse complement.
TGTGTCTATGTACCCTCGTAGACCGTAAGCGGAAGCGTTTGACAACGCGGTTGATGTAGTCGAACTTCTTCTAGCTCCGACCGATCAAGTACCGAACATACGACTCCTCCGAGTTCTGCACACGTTCAGCTCGATGACGTCCCTCATCATCTTAATCCAGCAAGATATCGAGGTAGTAGATGAGTTTCGTCAACACAAAGGCGTGGTGACGGTGATGGTGAAGTGATCCACGCAGGGCTTCGCCTAAGCACTACGAAGATATGATCGTGGGAGTAAACGGCGGAGGAGGACGCCGCACACGGCTATGCAATAGGCTGAGGTGTGCTAGAGGCGTCCCCCCACATATATATAGGTGGGGGGAGAGGGGGGCAGCCAAGGGGCGCCCAAGTAGGCCGAATCCTACTTGGGGCCTTCCTATGGCCGGCGCCCCCCCTTCCTTATTTATCGGAAGGGGGAAGGAAAGAGGAGGGAGGAGGGAAGGAAGGGGGGGGCGAATCCCCCCTTTCCTTCTCCCTTCCCCTCTTTCCTTTTCCTCTGGTGTGGCCTATATGGGGGGTGCAGCAGCCCCTGGTGGCTCCTGTCTTTCCCCTCTTGTCCCATAAGGCCCATATCTTTTGCCGGGGGTGCCCGGAACCCCTTCCGGTGACCCGATATGTACCCAGTACCCTCCGGAACACTTCCGGTGTCCGAATACCATCGTCCTATATATCAATCTTTACTCTCAACCATTTCGAGACTCCTCGTCATGTCCGTGATCTCATCCGGGACTCCGAACAACATCCGGTCACCAAATCACACAACTCATATAATACTAAAGCGTCATCGAACGTTAAGTGTGCGGACCCTACGGGTTCGAGAACTATGTAGACATGACCGAGACACCTCTCCGGTCAATAACCAATAGCGGAACCTGGATGCTCATATTGGCTCCTACATATTCTACGAAGATCTTTATCGGTCGAACTGTTATGACAACATACGTTATTCCCTTTGTCTATGGGTATGTTACTTGCCCGAGATTCGATCGTCGGTCTCTTCATACCTAGTTCAATCTCGTTACCGACAAGTCTCTTTACTTGTTTCGTAATACATCATCCTGTAACTAACTCATTAGTCACTTTGCTTGCAAGGCTTCTTATGATGTGTATTACCGAGAGGACCCGGAGATACCTCTCCGATACTCGGAGTGACAAATCCTAATCTCAATCTATGCCAACCCAACAAACACCTTCGGAGATACCTATAGAGCATCTTTATAATCACCCAGTTACGTTGTGACGTTTGATAGCACACAAGGCATTCCTCCGGTATCCGGGAGTTGCATAATCTCATAGTCGAAGGAATATGTATTTGACATGAAGAAAGCAATAGCAATAAAACTGAACGATCATAATGCTAAGCTAACGAATGGGTCGCGTCCATCACATCATTCTCCTAATGATGTGATCTCATTATCAAATGGCAACTCATCTCTATGGTCAGGAAACCTTAACAATCTTTGATCAGCGAGCTAGTCAAGTAGAGGCTCACTAGGGACGTAGTGTTTGTCTATGTATTCACACATGTATTTAGGTTTCCGATCAATAAAATTCTAGCATGAATAATAAACATTTATCATGAATAAGGAAATATAAAATAACAACTTTATTATTGCCTCTAGGGCATATTTCCTTCAGTCTCCCACTTGCACCAGAGTCAATAATCTAGATTACATTGTACTGACTCTAACACCCATGGAGTCTTGGTGCTGATCATGTTTTGCTCGTGGAAGAGGCTTAGTCAACGGATCTGCTACATCAGATCCGTATGTATTTTGCAAATCTCTATGTATCCCTCCTTGACTTGATCACGGATGGAGTTGAAGCGTCTCTTGATGTGTTTGGTTCTTTTGTGAAATCTGGATTCCTTCGCTAAGGCAATTGCTCCAGCATTGTCACAAAATATTTTCATTGGACCCGATGCACTAGGTATTACACCTAGATCGGATATGAACTCCTTCATCCAGACTCCTTCATTTGCTGCTTCCGAAGCAGCTATGTACTCCGTTTCACACGTAGATCCCGCCACGACGCTCTACTTGGAACTGCACCAACTGACAGCTCCACCATTCAAAATAAATACGTATCCGGTTTGTGACTTTGAGTCATCCGGATCAGTGTCAAAGCTAGCATCGACGTAACCATTTACGACGAGCTCTTTGTCACCTCCATAAACGAGAAACATATCCTTGGTCCTTTTCAGGTACTTAGGATGTTCTTGACTGTTGTGCAGTGATCCACTACTGGATTACTTTGGTACCTCCCTGCCAGACTTATGGCAAAGACACACAACAGATCTGGTACACAACATAGCATACATGATAGAACCTATGGCTAAGGCATAGGGAATGACTTCCATTTTCTCTCTATCTTCTGCAGTGGTCGGGCATTGAGTCTGACTCAATTTCACACCTTGTAACACAGGCAAGAACCCTTTCTTTGAGTGATCCATTTTGAACTTCTTCAAAACTTTATCAAGGTAGGTGCTTTGTGAAAGTCCTATTAAGCGTCTTGTTCTATCTCTATAGATCTTGATGCCCAATATATAAGCAGCTTCACCGAGGTCTTTCATTGAAAAACTCGTATTCAAGTATCCTTTTATGCTATCCAGAAATTCTACATCATTTCCAATCAACAATATGTCATCCACATATAATATTAGAAATGCTATAGAGCTCCCGCTCACTTTCTTGTAAATACGGGCTTCTCCAAAAGTTTGTATAAAACCATATGCTTTGATCACATCATCAAAGCATATATTCCAACTCCGAGATGCTTGCACCAGTCTATAGATGGATCGCTGGAGCTTGCACACCTTGTTAGCACCTTTAGGATCGACAAAACCTTCTGGTTGCATCATATACAACTCTTCTTTAAGAAATCCATTAAGGAATGCAGGTTTGACGTCCATTTGCCAGATTTAGTCATAAAAAGCGGCAATTGCTAACATGATTCGGACAGACTTAAGCATCGCTACGGGTGAGAAAGTCTCATCGTAGTCATCTCCTTGAACTTGTTGAAAACCTTTCGCGACAAGTCGAGCTTTGTAGACGGTAACATTACCATCAGCGTCAGCCTTCTTCTTGAAGATCCATTTATTCTCTATGGCTCGCCGATCATCGGGCAAGTCCACCAAAGTCCACACTTTGTTCTCATACATGGATCCTATCTCAGATTTCATGCCCCCAAGCCATTTATCAGAATCTGGGCTCATCATAGCTTCATAGTTCGTAGGTTCGTCATGGGTCTAGTAACACGACTTCCAGAACAGGATTACCGTACCACTCTGGTGCGGATCGTGCTCTGGTTGACCTATGAGGTTCAGTAGTAACTTGATCTGAAGTTTCATAATCATCATCATTAGCTTCCTCTCTAGTTGGTGTAGGCATCACTGGAATAGTTTTCCGTGATGAGCTATTTTCCTATTCGAGAGAAGGTACAATTACCTCATCAAGTTCTACTTTCCTCCCACTCACTTCTTTCGAGAGAAACTCCTTCTCTAGAAATGCTCCATTCTTGCAAAAAATATCTTGCCTTCGGATATGTGGTAGAAGGTGTACCCAATTGTTTCCTTAGGGTATCCTATGAAGACGCACTTCTCCAATTTGGGTTCGAGCTTATCAGGCTGAAGCCTTTTGACATAAGTGTCGCAACCCCAAATTTTAAGAAACGACAACTTAGGTTTCTTGCCAAACCATAGTTCATACGGTGTCGTCTCAACGGATTTAGACGATGCCTTATTTAACGTGAATGCGGCTATCTCTAATGCATAACCCCAAAATGATAGTGGTAAATTGGTAAGAGACATCATATATCGCACCATATCTAATAAAGTGCAGCTATGACGATTACGTTCTGGTGTTCCAGGTGGCGTGAGTTGTGAAACTATTCCACATTGTTTTAAATGAAGGCCAAACTCATAACTCAAATATTCGCCTCCGCGATCAGATCGTGGAAACTTTATTTTCTTGTTACGATGATTCTCTACTTCACTCTGAAATTCGTTGAACTTTTCAAATGTTTCAGACTTGTGTTTCATTAAGTAGATATACCCATATCTGCTCAAATCATCTGTGAAGGTCAGAAAATAACGATACCCGCCGCGAGCCTCAACACTCATCGGACCGCATACATCGGTATGTATTATTTCCGATAAGTCATTGGCTCGCTCCATTGTTTCGGAGAACGGAGTTTTAGTCATCTTGCCCATGAGGCATGGTTCGCAAGTATCAAATGATTCATAATCAAGTGATTCCAAAAGTCCATCCGCATGGAGTTTCTTCATGCGCTTTACACTAATATGACCTAAACGGCAGCACCACAAATATGTTGCACTATCATTATCAACTTTGCATCTTTTGGCATCAATATTATGAATATGTGTATCGCCACAATCGAGATTGAACAAAAATAGACCACTCTAAGGATGCATGACCATAAAAGATATTACTCATATAAATAGGACAACCATTATTCTCTGATTTAAATGAATATCCGTCTCGCACTAAACAAGATCCAGATATAATGTTCATGCTCAACGCTGGCACCAAATAACAATTATTCAGGTCTAAAACTAATCCCGAAGGTAGATGTAGAGGTAGCGTGCCAACGGCGATCACATCGACCTTGGAACCATTCCCGACGCGCATTGTCACCTCATCCTTTGCCAATCTTCGTTTAATCCGTAGCTCCTGTTTCGAGTTACAAATATGAGCAACCGAACCAGTATCAAATACCCAGGCGCTACTACGAGCATTAGTAAGGTACACATCAATAACATGTATATCAAATATACCTCTGTTCACTTTGCCATCACTGGTACACGTCGGTGCTATACAAACGGTTTTTAACCCCTTTCCATGACGGCATTTGGAACCGTCGCTTAGTGAGTGACGGCGATAAGGGGGTCTTTCCCACACGACCCAGAAACCGTCGGGGATAGGGAGCCTTGATGCATACAGTTGTCCCTATATAACCATTTCTGATATCTCGAATATCCCAAACGCTTCATCCTTGATACTCGTTTGTGCTCGCATTGCCATCGCAGTAGGAGTTTTGTGGTTTTACCTAAAACCAGGCAGATTCTAGGCACGGGAGCTTTGCAGGTAGATTCCAGGCACGGGAGTTTTACGATGCCTGGCACATCACAAATAGTTCATGATTATAAACCGTGTACTGTAGGTAGACAATCACACACATTTAGTTTTTCCGCACCGTATGTGATACTGTCTGACATCACACACGCTTTGCAAACGGCAACTACGTGCATTGTTACACACGTTTCCTCTCCGTGAACCGTGTCGGATTATGATCACTACTAGGGAAAATCTTATACACAGAACTTTAGCAGTAGCACATGTTAAAAAAGCACGCTAGTGCTAAGTAGCAGTAGCGCATTGGCGTAAACCGCGCTATAGATACAATTGTAGCAGTAGCGCGCCTGAAGATAAACGTGCTACTACTAAAATTCCCACTGCTAAGCCGATAGGCTACACATAGTAGTAGCGATCTACTGCGAACAGCGCTACTGCTAGTTGGTTTGTAGCAGCGTGTTTACGCAGAAAGGCGCTACTGGTAAAGGAAATAAAATTAAATGGAAAGCAAATAGAAAAGTAAATGAAAATGAAAGAAATAGAAAAAGGAGAAAGGAAAAGAATAAAATGTAAATAAAAATAAATGAAAAAAGGGAAAAAAGAGAAAGGAATAGCAGTAGCGCATATCCGGAAACGCGCTATAGCTAACTTAGTAGTAGCGCACTTCCCGGAACGCGCTACTGCTACTTTTGACTTAATCGCACCGTTCGTTCCTCCCCCGGCCACTTCCCCCAAATCCAAACTCCTCCGCTGTCGCCGCCGCCGTCGCCCGTCGGCCGCCGCGCGCTCTCCCGTCGCTCTCCGCACACCCTCGACGCCGCCCCGACCCCGGATTCGACGCCGCCCCCGACCCCGACCTCGACGCCGCCCCCGACCCCGACCTCGACGCCGCCCTCCGCCGCGCGCCCGAGCCCCGACCCCGACCTCGACGCCGCCTGCCCCTCCCTCGCCACAGGCACCCGAGGTGAGCACGCCTGCTCCTCCCTCTCCCCTACCTCTGCCTAGGGTTCTTCAAATTTTAATTGCATCAAATTAGTTAGGGTTCATCTAGGCGTGGAAACGAATCTAGATGGTAATCAGGGCTGTAGTTCCTAGGTACTAATTAGTTAGTAAGAACTAGGTACTAATTAGCTACTAGTTTATTTTTATTTATAATAAGTTTATTTTTAGTAAGAACTAGTTGAATTAATAGAACTAGTTGAACATGTCACATTTGTTGTTATTTTTTAGTTAAAGCAATTATTCCCGCATCGACGTCGACGATGCCTATCCCGCATCCTCGTTGTCGTCGACTCGGCGGAGGACACCTGCTTGACCAGATGGGCCATGTCCGGGACTGGGCTCCACCGGGCTGGTACTAGGAGGCGCTACCTACCGGGGGCTCAGCTTGGTGAGGAGTCATCCCGTCATTGACCCGAACCTTCTTTGGTGGCGGTCGCGTGGGCCAGTGACGGTCCAGAGGCTCGAGGACCCCGCGGAGGTGGTACGTCACCGTGTCAGGGAGGAGGACGCGCACGTCCGTCGCTACTTGTTTGCGTTGGAGCACAGGTTATCCAATACCTGGCAGGTTCTCCAGGGATCTCACTAGAGCTATGATCCTGTGATGGTTCCTTCTCTTTGGGTGTCCACCACACGCGCCGATACCTGTCGTGCGCTAGGATTTTAGTTGTATTAGTGATGTTATATGTATGATACTATTCGGAATGTATTAGTGATAATATTCGACGATGTACAGACGCATGAGATGATTTACTTTTGCTTATTGAATGCATGCTAATTTGAATACTTATTTATTTTACAATTTGGGTTTGCTTATTGAATGCTCATGTCAATATGAGTCCTATAAGATATTTTGAAATGTATATCTTGTGTTGCTCAAATAGGATATGTTCTTGCCCAAGTGGCCGGTCCTGTTTGCAGGTTATACCTCCCAGTGGCCTATGTTTTGCCGGAGTGTTGATTCATTTCCGTTCCGGCAAATTTCAGGCGCTCGATATGTCCTATTTTAGCAAAGGTCATGCCGGAAATTTACCGTGAATTTTGGCATGACTTGTGCCAGAACATGTAGGAAATATCGAGTGCCTCAGATTTTTGTGTTGAGTATCCTGGTAGTTGCCTTCGATCGATTTTCAATTAATGTTTCAACTATGAACATAGGAAATGTCTGATGACGAAAAGGATTTCGATATTTGTGAATACTGCGAAGACGAGCGATGCCTGTGCGATAGAATCTTCCTAGATGATGATAGGCGCTTCAGCATCAAGCTGGACGAGAACTTCGAAGTGGATACAGTAAGTCACAATGACAAGTCTTTTTTTGTAATTAAGCATGACATCTGCTTCATTTGCTTCAACTTATAATTTAAATCTTTTACTATTCTACTAGCGCATCCCCTGCCATGCAAGAGTTTTTGTCTTGGATAAGATAGGTTTCAGTCCTATGAAAACTACTATGGAGGTAAAGAGAGTTTACTTGAAGACCGAGCATGGTTATACTTTCCACGCAAAATTATACAACGCAGACACCTACAGCTATTTTGAATGCAAAACTTGGCAAGCACTATGCAAGGCTTATGCATTTGAGCCTGATATGTTTATCACCTTTGATATTCATCCCGAAGATGATATTGAAGGTAATAGAGACATCTGGGTGGATGTGCAGACACCTCCAGTTATACCATTATGTGAGTTTCTCAACCATATTTATGTCTTCGATATTGTTTATTCAAAAATAGTTGACAACTAATTTCTATTGATAGCTTATTTCCATTCAAGCAAACATGTCCGACGGTTGGTAGACATGACCGTCCACTGTCCCAGGGCTAAACTAAACTGCGAGGAGATAGGTCATTATGTTTCATGGCTTGAGGATCTTCATACTGTCAAGACAAATTATTTTCCTGGACTTAAAAATCTTAGTACTCAAAACGTGCGACCAATAGTGTTCGTACTGAACTACGGTAACATCTATTTAGGAAAGATGGTAAGATTTTTACTATTTGTCCTCAGTGCATCTTTTGCATACATTATTTTTTAAGCTAAACTTCATTGCTAAGTATGTTACTATACAATGTTCTTCAACAGGGACTCCCGATGAATGTTGTGCCTCATTGGATCGAGACTAAAGGTCGCATGAGAATTGTTAGCTTACGGCCAAGATATCCTACAATGCACTTTAGTGCATTCAGGATTTCTAATAGCGAGGAATGCTTAATAGTGAAAGACTGGAGCAAAATTGTGAATGATCGCAGAGAAGTACTGGGGGCAGCAATCAGAAGCGCAGCCCACGATTAGGAGACAGGTTCATCTGCATGCTCCAACTTGATGAAGCAGGAGTGCTACACATGTTTATGCTATTTTACCTGTGAGAGAGCAGCAGGAGTGATTAGCTAGCTAGAAATGAGTTATGATGATCAAATAGCTAGTGTTGGTGGTAATGACTATGATGATTATTATTAGCTAGTGTTGGTGGTGATTAGATAGCTACCGCAGCTAGTGTTGGTGGTGATTAGCTAGCTAGAATGAGTTTGAAGATGATGATGTGTGCTACACTATGACTATGATGATTAAATAGCTACTGTTGGTGGTAATGACTATGATGATGATTAAATAGCTTGTGTTGGCGGATTAGATTCAAGTGGAGGCAACATGTGGTGCACATCAAAAGTACTACTAGTCCAAACTAGATCAAGTTTGGATTAGTAGTATACTTTTGACATGCACCACATGTTGCCTCCACTTGAACCTAATCCACCTTCATTTGACACACTGTTATGGACATATTGATATAACAACCTCATAATTGGTATTATACCAAAATTTGTATAACGGCATATAAATACACTAAAAATTTAAAAAATGAGAAAAAGAATACTAGTAGCGATGGAGAGTAAACACGCTACTACTAGCTATATTAGCAGTAGCGCGGGAGTGAACAAACGCTGCGGCTATATGTCTTAGCAGTAGCGCGTGCTGCACGCGCTACTGCTAAGGAATAGCTGTAGCGCCTTACTAGTAGCGCGGTGTCCCGCGCTACTAGTGGGCATTAAACCCGTGCTACTACTAGGGTTTTCCCTAGTAGTGGATTTATATCACACACGTTGTGCTTTATTAACCGTGTGCGCCGTAATGACCTGCACACCATAATTTCGCCCTAATTTAATTGCTGCTATTTAAAATTGTACCTAATTTAAAGTTGAAAGTAGGCTATAGCTTTATTCATATCCATCAGGTTCAAACAACCAATGCATTATTCGATTCACAGGTACATATGTTTAAGAATTACATAAGGAAAAGAATGATGAACCAGGGTTCTATACTTGTACTATTACAGATGGTAAAGAAAGAGGCGACAAACATTCCGATTGCTGAACAAGGTGAAGCGGAATGGCCCTATTGTGCTCTCCTGGATGCACAAGGCATGCAGGACTCTAGTCCAACCCCTTGTGATGGCCGGCCGCCAATCTTTTGAGAGGTAATCTTGAGTAAACTGCTTCAGGATCCACTGCAAAAGAAAAAAGATTCAGGCATTGTCATCTAACACAACTCATTATGGGCAGTAAAAAGAAGGCTACAAGGTTCTTACTTACCATCCTGCAGTTCACTGTTGTCTTGCATAAAGTGTAAACAAATAGTTTGATTGACATCTTTTGACCCATTTTAATAACAATCTTTATCAGTTTCCTCACTTGATGCTGGTTCATGAATATCTCATTGCCCCATACGCAGAAAGGGTCGAAGTGTGGATCTTTGGCAATGATATATGTACCTAAAAGAACCGAGTTAATATTAGAAGCTAAATAAAAATTGAAAAATGATGTAGTACAACACTCCCTCCATCCCATTATATAAGATTTTATTACATGTATATCTATACATCATCAGAACATTAAGGTAACACTCTTCCTTGTTGTTATGTAGCCTGGGATTGCATATTTAGTCATTCAGTACAATACATGTTGCTATGTAGCCTCAGATATATTAAATATGGCCCTAGTTAACCTACTGATAAATGGATTACAGATATATTCAGTGAAATGTTTGATTCGACGATTAATCCCTTATCAGCCCCAGGCTATATGGTACCAGCTACCGATATCCTAAACAGTGAGCACATATAAGCAATGCGATGAAACTAACCTCGATGGAAAACAACATTGTTCTCAATATTGTCCTGCATGAGTACATATAAAGGCATGTTAAGCACAACGGGCTAAACATCAACCAAATATATCCATGGTAGACAACATAATCTACAAATGATAGCTTTAGTGTGCAGGCTTAAGCACGCTAGTTAAGCAAAACAAGAAGTGGAAAGGTGTGTTAACAACATCAGGCATAACATTTAAAAACAAGCAAATAGTCATTCAAACTGGTATTGTGCAGGTCTAAAGTACACTAGTTATTGTTAAAAAAACGAAAAGGCATGTTAACTGCAATATCCTTAACAGCAACCAAATATCGTAATTCATAGTGGTATTGTTGAAACTGTTATTGATGAAATTGAACTGCACGGCAAATAGTTGCACATATAGAGCATCACATTGTGAAGAACTGAAATAAACAAGTCATAAGGCCATCTCTAGCCGATCCTTAAAAAGTTAAAGGACTAAAACCCTTAGTGGATATTTATATATATACTCCAGCAATTTTTGGCCTTTTCTAGTCGATCCCCTAAACTTAAGGTTGTAAACTTCAATTTGATCAAGTTCAAAGCAGGTTCAACCGAAAGTAGCATGCATTCAAACATAAACATAGATAGTTTTGCATAACCGAACATAAAACATAAATTTAAACTAAGCTAAACTACTTTCGGTCGAAGTAGAGGTCGAGCCAATCCTTCCTCGTCATGTACGGTGTGCCGCGAGCCAGGTTTGGGCCGGTGCCGTCGTCGGGTTCGTTGGGGAAGGCAGTCCTCCACTCGTCGACGTTGATCTCCTCGTCCTCGGGGCCCACCTCGACGCCCTCCGCGCCGCCGTCGCCGCCGCCTTCGACCTCGTCATCGGAAGAGAGCACGATAACCTCGCCGCCCTCCACGCCGCCGTCCTCGCCGCCTTCGACCTCGTCATCGGAGGAGAGTGCGATAACCTTGCCGCCCTCCGCGCCGGCAAAGATCGCCCGCTCCGCCTCCATGAGCTCCGGTGCTACCTGCAAAGCTCTTGCATGTAGGCCTCGGCGGCGGCCTCGGCCTCGAGACGCTCCCACGCCTCGCGGTCCTCCCGCGCCATAGCTGAGCTCACCACCCCTGGCTCCGGCGGAACGAGGCTGATACGTCTCCAACGTATCTATAATTTTTTATTGTTCCATGCTATTATATTATCTGTTTTGGATGTTTATGGGCTTTATTTAACACTTTTATATTATTTTTGGGACTAACCTATTAACCCAGAGCCCAGTGCCAGTTCCTGTTTTTTCCCTTGTTTCAGTGTTTCGAAGAAAAGGAAAATCAAACGGAGTCCAAACGCAATGAAACCTTCGGGAGAGTTAATTTTGGAACGGAAGCAACCCAGGAGACTTGGAGTATACGTAAGGGAAGCAACGAGGAAGGCACGAGCCAAGGGGGCGCGCCCACCCCCTGGGCGCGCCCTCCACCCTCGTGGGCCCCTCATGGCTCCCCTGACCGACTTCTTTCGCCTATATATATCCATATACCCTAAAACCATCGGGGAATAGAAGAGATCGGGAGTTCCGCCGCCGCAAGCCTCTGTAGCCACCAAAAACCAATCGGGACCCTGTTCCGGCACCCTGCCGGAGGGGGGAACCCTCACCGGTGGCCATCTACATCATCTCGGCGCTCTCCATGACAAGAAGGGAGTAGTTCACCCTCGGGGCTGAGGGTATGTACCAGTAGCTATGTGTTTGATCCCTCTCTCTCTCTCTCTCTCTCTCGTGTTCTTGAGGTGATACGATCTTGATGTATCGCGAGCTTTGCTATTATAGTTGGATCTTATGATGTTTCTCCCCCTCTACTCTCTTGTAATGGATTGAGTTTTCCCTTTGAAGTTATCTTATTGGATTGAGTCTTTAAGGATTTGAGAACACTTGATGTATGTCTTGCATGTGCGTATCTATGGTGACAATGGGATATCACGTGATCCACTTGATGTATGTTTTGGTGATCAACTTGCGGGTTCCGCCCATGAACCTATGCATAGGGATTGGCACACGTTTTCGTCTTGACTCTCCGATAGAAACTTTGGGGCACTCTTTGAAGTACTTTTGTGTTGGTTGAATAGATGAATCTGAGATTGTGTGATGCATATCGTATAATCATACCCACGGATACTTGAGGTGACATTGGAGTATCTAGGTGACATTAGGGTTTTGGTTGATTTGTGTCTTAAGGTGTTATTCTAGTACGAACTCTATGATAGATCGAGCAGAAAGAATAGCTTCGTGTTATTTTACTACGGACTCTTGAATAGATTGAGCAGAAAGAATAACTTTGAGGTGGTTTCGTACCCTACCATAATCTCTTCGTTTGTTCTCCGCTATTAGTGACTTTGGAGTGACTCTTTGTTGCATGTTGAGGGATAGTTATATGATCCAGTTATGTTATTATTGCTGAGAGAACTTGCACTAGTGAAAGTATGAACCCTAGGCCTTGTTTCAGTGCATTGCAATATCGTTTGTGCTCACTTTTATCATTAGTTACCTTGCTGTTTTTATATTTTTCAGATTACAAAAACCTATATCTACCATCCATATTGCACTTGTATCACCATCTCTTTGCCGAACTAGTGCACCTATATAATTTACCATTGTATTGGTGTGTTGGGGACACAAGAGACTCTTTGTTATTTGGTTGCAGGGTTGCTTGAGAGAGACCATCTTCATCCTACGCCTCCCACGGATTGATAAACCTTAGGTCATCCACTTGAGGGAAATTTGCTACTGTCCTACAAACCTCTGCACTTGGAGGCCCAACAACGTCTACAAGAAGAAGGTTGCGTAGTAGACATCAAGCTCTTTTGTGGCGCCGTTGCCGGGGAGTCTAGGTAAGCGGCACTCACACCCCGTCAACTAAGCTCTTTTCTGGCACTGTTGCCGGGGAGGTGAGTGCTTGAAGGTATATCTTTAGATCTTGCAATCGAATCTTTTTTTTTCTTGTTTTAGCACTAGTTTAGTCTATAAAAGAAACCTACAAAAAATGGAATTAAGGGTGCCTCATATGCTTCATCTTTTTAATGTCTTTCGTGGAAATGATGGGAAGGAAAATTGTGCTCAAGTACTAGAAGAAGAATTACATAGAATGCTTGGCATAAAATATGTGAATGATGAGCATGATTGCAACGTTGTTAGTATGAATTCTTTGAATACCCATGATGCTAATGATATACAAATCCACAATCTTGGGGATGCTATGTTTGATGAAGATGATATGTTTAGTCCCCCAAGTTTTGATGAGCAAATTTATTATGATGAAGGCATGCGTCCTATTTATGATGATTATTGTGATGACACGTATGCTCTAAAGAATAATTATATCCATGAAACTTTTCATCATGATTTTAATTTTCAATTGGATTATGCCTCACATGATAATTATTTTGTTGAGTTTGCTCCCACTATTATTCATGAGAAGAATTTTGCTTATGTGGAGAGTAGTAAAATTTCTATGCAAGTAGATCATGAAAAGAATGCTTTAGGTTCTGGTTATATTGTTGAATTCATTCATGATGCTACTGAAAATTATTATGAGGGAGGAATATATGCTTGTAGGAATTGCAATAATATCAAGTTTCCTCTCTATGTGCTTAAAGTTTTGAAGTTATGCTTGTTTTGCCTTCCTATGCTAGTTGATTATTGTTCCCATAAGTTGTTTGCTCACAAAATCCCTATGCATAGGAAGTGGGTTAGACTTAAATGTTCTATTCATCTTCATGATGCTCTCTTTATGTTTCATTTCTTATGTTTTATGTGAGCATCATTGAAATCATCATGCCTAGCTAGGGGCGTTAAACGATAGCGCTTGTTGGGAGGCAACCCAATTTTATTTTAGTTTCTTGCTTTTTGGTTCTGTTTAGGAATAAATAATCCATCTAGCCTCTGGTTAGATGTGGTTTTATGTTTTAATTAGTGTTTGTGCCAAGTATAACCTTTGGGAAGACTTGGGTGAAGTCTTTATGATCATGCTGTAAAAAACAGAAACTTTAGCGCTCACGAGATTAGCTAAAACTTTTTACTGGAGCATGCTATTTAGTTGATTCTTTTTGCAGATGATTACTAGACAAATTCTCCACCAATTTATTTTAGAATTTTTGGAGTTCCAGAAGTATACGTTTGATACAGATTACTATAGACTGTTCTGTTTTTGACAGATTCTGTTTTCTATGTGTTGTTTGCTTATTTTGATGAATCTATGAGTAGTATCGGAGGGTATGAACCATAGAGAAGTTGGAATACAGTAGATATTACACCAATATGAATTTAGAATGAGTCCACAATAGTACCTAAGTGGTGATTTATTTTCTTATACTAACGGAGCTTACGAGTTTTCTGTTAAGTTTTGTGTTGTGAAGTTTTCAAGTTTTGGGTAAAGATTTGATGGACTATGGAAAAAGGAGTGGCAAGAGCCTAATCTTGGGGATGCCCAAGGCACCCCAAGGTAATATTCAAGGATAATCAAGCACCTAAGCTTGGGGATGCCCCGGAAGGCATCCCCTCTTTCGTCTTCGTTCATCGGTAACTTTACTTGGAGCTATATTTTTATTCACCACATGATATGTGTTTTGCTTGGAGCGTCGTTTTATTTTATTTAGCTTTGCTTGCTGTTTGAATAAAATACCAAGATCTGAAATCCTTAAATTTTAGAGAGTCTTCACATAGTTACATAGTTATTCGACTACTCATCGATCTTCACTTATATCTTTCGGAGTAGTTTGTCATTTGCTCTAGTGCTTCACTTATATCCTTTTAGAGCACGACGGTGGTTTTATTTTGAAGAAATAGATGAACTCTCATGCTTCACTTATATTATTTTGAGAGTCTTAAACAGCATGGCAATTTGCTTTGGTTATGAATTTAGTCCTAATATGATGGGCATCCAATAGGGATATAATAAAAACTATCGTATAAAGTGCATTGAATACTATGAGAAGTTTGATTCCTTATGGTTGTTTTGAGATATGAAGATGGTGATATTAGAGTCATGCTAGTTGAGTAGTTGTGAATTTGAGAAATACTTGTTCTAAAGTTTGTGATTCCCGTAGCATGCATGTATGGTGAACCGTTATGTGATGAAGTCGGAGCATGATTTATTTATTGATTGTCCTCCTTATGAGTGGCGGTCGGGGACGAGCGATGGTCTTTTCCTACCAATCTATCCCCCTAGGAGCATGCGTGTAATACTTTTGTTTCGATAACTAATAGATTTTTGCAACAAGTATATGAGTTCTTTATGACTAATGTTGAGTCCATGGATTATACGCACTCTCATCCTCCCACCATTGCTAGCCTCTCTAATACCACGCACCTTTCGCCAGTATCATACACCCACCATATACCTTCCTCAAAACAGACACCATACCTACCTATCATGGCATTTCCATAGCCATTCCGAGATATATTGCCATGCAACTTTTCACCATTCCGTTTATTATGACACGTTTCATCATTGTCATATTGCTTTGCATGATCATGTAGTTGACATTGTATTTGTGGCAAAGCCACCGTTCATAATTCTTTCATACATGTCACTCATGAGTCATTGCACATCCCGGTACACCGCCGGAGGCATTCATATAGAGTCATATCTTGTTCTAAATATTGAGTTGTAATTCTTGAGTTGTAAGTAAATAAAAGTGTGATGGTCATCATTATTAGAGCATTGTCCCAGTGAGGAAAGGATGATGGAGACTATGATTCCCCCACAAGTCGGGATGAGACTCCGGACTTAAAAAAAAGAGAGAAAGGCAAAAAAAAGAGAAGGCCCAAAAAATGAGAGAAAAAGAGAGAAGGGACAATGCTACTATCCTTTTTACCACACTTGTGCTTCAAAGTAGCACCATGATCTTCATGATAGAGAGTCTCCTATGTTGTCACTTTCATATACTAGTGGCAATCTTTCATTATAGAACTTGGCTTGTATATTCTAATGATGGGCTTCCTCAAAATGCCCTAGGTCTTCGTGAGCAAGCGAGTTGGATGCACACCCACTTAGTTTCTTTTTGAGCTTTCATACACTTATAGCTCTAGTGCATCCGTTGCATGGCAATCCCTACTCACTCACATTGATATCTATTGATGGGCATCTCCATAACCCGTTGATACGCCTAGTTGATGTGAGACTATCTTCTCCCTTTTTGTCTTCTCCACAACCACCATTCTGTTCCACCTATAGTGCTATGTCCATGGCTCACGCTCATGTATTGCGTGAAGACTGAAAGTTTGAGAACATCAAAAGTATGAAACAATTGCTTGGCTTGTCATCGGGGTTGTGCATGATTTAAATATTTTGTGTGGTGAAGATAGAGCATAGCCAGACTATATGATTTTGTAGGGATAGCTTGCTTTGGCCATGTTATTTTGAGAAGACATGATTGCTTTGTTAGTATGCTTGAAGTATTATTGTTTTCATGTCAATATTAAACTGTTGTCTTGAATCATATGGATCTGAATATTCTTGCCACAATAAAGAAGATTATATTGATGATTATGTTAGGTAGCATTCCACATCAAAAATTCTGTTTTTATCATTTACCTACTCGAGGACGAGCAGGAATTAAGCTTGGGGATGCTGATACGTCTCCAACGTATCTATAATTTTTGACTGTTCCATGCTATTATATTATCTGTTTTGGATGTTTATGGGCTTTATTTAACACTTTTATATTATTTTTGGGACTAACCTATTAACCCAGAGCCCAGTGCCAGTTCCTGTTTTTCCCTTGTTTCAGTGTTTCGAAGAAAAGGAATATCAAACGGAGTCCAAACGGAATGAAACCTTCGGGAGAGTTATTTTTGGAACAGAAGCAATCCAGGAGACTTGGAGTGTATGTAAGAGAAGCAACGAGGAAGGCACGAGGCAGGGGGCGCGCCCACCCCCCTAGGCGCGCCCTCCACCCTCGTGGGCCCCTCGTGGCTCCCCTGACCGACTTCTTTCGCCTATATAAATCCATATACCCTAAAACCATCGGGGAACAGAAGAGATCGGGAGTTCCGCCGCCGCAAGCCTCTGTAGCCACCAAAAACCAATCGGGACCCTGTTCCGGCACCCTGCCGGAGGGGGGAACCCTCACCGGTGGCCATCTACATCATCCCGGCGCTCTCCATGACGAGGAGGGAGTAGTTCACCCTCGGGGCTGAGGGTATGTACCAGTAGCTATGTGTTTGATCTCTCTCTCTCTCTCTCTCGTGTTCTTGAGGTGATACGATCTTGATGTATCGCGAGCTTTGCTATTATAGTTGGATCTTATGATGTTTCTCCCCCTCTACTCTCTTGTAATGGATTGAGTTTTCCCTTTGAAGTTATCTTATCGGATTGAGTCTTTAAGGATTTTGAGAACACTTGATGTATGTCTTGCATGTGCGTATCTGTAGTGACAATGGTATATCACGTGATCCACTTGATGTATGTTTTGGTGATCAACTTGCGGGTTCCGCCCATGAACCTATGCATAGGGATTGGCACACGTTTTCGTCTTGACTCTCCGGTAGAAACTTTGGGGCACTCTTTGAAGTACTTTTGTGTTGGTTGAATAGATGAATCTGAGATTGTGTGATGCATATCGTATAATCATACCCACGGATACTTGAGGTGACATTGGAGTATCTAGGTGACATTAGGGTTTTGGTTGATTTGTGTCTTAAGGTGTTATTCTAGTACAAACTCTATGATAGATCGAACGAAAAGAATAGCTTCGTGTTATTTTACTACGGACTCTTGAATAGATTGAGCAGAAAGAATAACTTTGAGGTGGTTTCGTACCCTACCATAATCTCTTCGTTTGTTCTCCGCTATTAGTGACTTTGGAGTGACTCTTTGTTGCATGTTGAGGGATAGTTATATGATCCAGTTATGTTATTATTGTTGGGGAACGTAGTAATTTCAAAAAAATTCCTATGCACACACAAGATCATGGTGATGCATAGCAACGAGAGGGGAGAGTGTTGTCCACGTACCCTCGTAGACCGACAGCGGAAGCGTTATCACAACGCGGTTGATGTAGTCGTAAGTCTTCACGATCCGACCGATCAAGTACCGAACGTACGGCACCTCCGAGTTCTACACACGTTCAGCTCGATGACGTCCCTCGAACTCCGATCCAGCCGAGTGTTGAGGGAGAGTTTCGTCAGCACGACGGCGTGGTGACGATGATGATGTTCCACCGACGCAGGGCTTCGCCTAAGCTCCGCAACGGTATTATCGAGGTGTAATATGGTGGAGGGGAGCACCGCACACGGCTAAGAGATCTCAAGGATCACTTGTTGTGTCTCTGGGGTGCCCCTGCCCCCGTATATAAAGGAGCAAGGGGGAGGCAGCCGGCCAAGGGGAGAGGGGAGTAGGACTCCTCCTTTCCTTGTGGGAGTAGGAGAAGGGAAGGGGGAAGGAGAAAGAAGGAAGGGTGCGCCCCCCTTCCCTAGTCCAATTCGGACCAGACCATGGGGAGGGGTGCGGCCACCTTTTGAGGCATTTCTCTCCTTTCCCGTATGGCCCATTAAGGCCCAATACGAATTCCCGTAACTCTCCGGTATTCCGAAAAATACCCGAATCACTCGGAACCTTTCCGAAGTCCGAATATAGTCGTCCAATATATCGATTTTTACGTCTCGACCATTTTGAGACTCCTCGTCATATCCCCGATCTCATCTGGGACTCCGAACTCCTTCGGTACATCAAAACTCAAAAAATTGTCATCGTAACGTTAAGCGTACGGACCCTACGGGTTCGAGAACTATGTAGACATGACCGAGACACGTCTCCGGTCAATAACCAATAGCGGGACCTGGATGCCCATATTGGCTCCCACATATTCTACGAAGATCTTTATCGGTCAGACCGCATAACAACATACATTGTTCCGTTTGTCACCGGTATGTTACTTGCCCGAGATTTGATCGTCGGTATCTCGATACCTAGTTCAATCTCGTTACCGGCAAGTCTCTTTACTCGTTCCGTAACACATCATCCCGCAACTAACTCATTAGTCACAATGCTTGCAAGGCTTATAGTGATGTGTATTACCGAGTGGGCCCAGAGATACCTCTCCGACAATTGGAGTGACAAATCCTAATCTCGAAATACGCCAATCCAACAAGTACCTTTGGAGACACCTGTAGAGCACCTTTATAATCACCCATTTACGTTGTGACGTTTGGTAGCACACAAAGTGTTCCTCCGGTAAACGGGAGTTGCATAATCTCATAGTCATAGGAACATATATAAGTCATGAAGAAAGCAATAGCAACATACTAAACGATCGGGTGCTAAGCTAACGGAATGGGTCAAGTCAATCACGTCATTCTCCTAATGAGGTGATCCCGTTAATCAAATGACAACTCATGTCTATGGCTAGGAAACATAACCATCTTTGATTAACGAGCTAGTCAAGTAGAGGCATACTAGTGACACTCTGTTTGTCTATGTATTCACACATGTATTATGTTTCCGGTTAATACAATTCTAGCATGAATAATAAACATTTATCATGATATAAGGAAATAAATAATAACTTTATTATTGCCTCTAGGGCATATTTCCTTCAATTATTGTTGAGAGAACTTGCACTAGTGAAAGTATGAACCCTAGGCCTTGTTTCAACGCATTGCAATATCGTTTGTGCTCACTTTTATCATTACTTACCTTGCTGTTTTTATATTTTCAGATTACAAAAACCTATATCTACCATCCATATTGCACTTGCATCATATACAACTCTTCTTTAATAAATCCATTAAGGAATGCAGTTTTGTTTATCCATTTGCCATATTTCATAAAATGCGGCAATTGCTAACATGATTCAGACAGACTTAAGCATAGATACGAGTGAGAAACTCTCATCATCGTAGTCAACACCTTGAACTTGTCGAAAACCTTTTTGCGACAATTCTAGCTTTGTAGACAGTGACACTACTATCAGCGTCCGTCTTCCTCTTGAAGATCCATTTATTTTCTATGGCTTGCCGATCATCGGGCAAGTCAACCAAAGTCCATACTTTGTTCTCATACATGGATCCCATTTCAGATTTCATGGCCTCAAGCCATTTTGCGGAATCTGGGCTCACCATCGCTTCTTCATAGTTCGTAGGTTCGTCATGGTCTAGTAACATAACCTCCAGAACAGGATTACCGTACCACTCTGGTGCGGATCTTACTCTGGTTGACCTACGAGGTTTAGTAATAACTTGATCTGAAGTTCCATGATCATCATCATTAACTTCCTCACTAATTGGTATAGGCGTCACAGAAACTGGTTTCTGCGATGAACTACTTTCCAATAAGGGAGCAGGTACAGTTACCTCATCAAGTTCTACTTTCCCCCCACTCACTTCTTTCGAGAGAAACTCTTTCTCTAGAAAATTTCCGAATTTAGCAACAAAAGTTTTGCCTTCGGATCTGTGATAGAAGGTATACCCAACAGTCTCCTTTGGGTATCCTATGAAGACACATTTCTCTGATTTGGTTATGAACTTATCAGGATGAAACTTTTTCACATAAGCATCGCAACCCCAAACTTTAAGAAATGACAACTTTGGTTTCTTGCCAAACCATAAGGCGTCGTCTCATCGGATTTTGATGGTGCCCTATTTAACGTGAATGTAACTGTCTCTAATGCATAACCCCAAAAACGATAGTGATAGATCGGTAAGAGACATCATATATCGCACCATATCTAATAAAGTACGGTTACGATGTTCGGACACACCATTACACTGTGGTGTTCCAGGTGGCGTGAGTAGTGAAATTATTTCACATTGTTTTAACTGAAGGCCAAACTCGTAACTCAAATATTTTACCTCTGCGATCATATCGTAGAAACTTTTATTTTCTTGTTACGATGATTCTCCACTTCACTCTGAAATTCTTTGAACTTTTCAAATGTTTCAGACTTGTGTTTCATTAAGTAGATATACCCATATCTGCTTAAATCATCTGTGAAGGTGTGAAAATAACGATATCCGCCACGAGCCTCAACATTAATCGGACCACATACATCTGTATGTATGATTTCCAACAAATCTGTTGCTCTCTCCATAGTTCCGGAGAATGACATTTTAGTCATCTTGCCCATGAGGCACGGTTCGCAAGCATCAAGTGATTCATAATCAAGTGATTCCAAAATCCCATCAGTATGGAGTTTCTTCATGCGCTTTACACCAATATGACCTAAACGGTAGTGCCACAAATAAGTTGCACTATCATTATTAATTTTGCATCTTTTGGCTTCAATATTATGATTATGTGTATCACTACGATCGAGATCCAACAAACCATTTTCGTTGGTGTGTATGACCATAGAAGGTTTTTATTCATGTAAACAGAACAACAATTGTTCTCTAACTTAAATGAATAACCGTATTGCAATAAACATGATCAAATCATATTCATGCTCAACGCAAACACCAAATAACACTTATTTAGTTTCAACACCAATCCCGAAAGTATAGGGAGTGTGCGATGATGATCATATCAATCTTGGAACTACTTCCAACACACATCGTCACCTCGCCTTTTACTAGTCTCTGTTTATTCTGCAACTCCCGTTTCGAGTTACTACTCTTAGCAACTAAACCAGTATCAAATACCGAGGGGTTGCTATAAACACTAGTAAGTACACATCAATAACATGTATATCCAATATACCTTTGTTCACTTTGCCATCCTTCTTATCCATCAAATACTTGGGGCAGTTCCGCCTCCAGTGACCAGTCCCTTTGCAGTAGAAGCACTTAGTCTCAGGCTAGGTACAGACTTGGGCTTCTTCACTTGAGTAGCAACTTGCTTGCCGTTCTTTTTGAAGTTCCCCTTCTTCCCTTTGCCCTTTTCTTGAAACTAGTGGTCTCGTCAACCATCAACACTTGATGTTTTTCTTGATTTCTACCTTCGTCGATTTCAGCATCACGAAGAGCTCGGGAATTACTTTCGTCATCCCTCGCATACTATAGTTCATCACGAAGTTCTACTAACTTGGTGATGATGACTAGAGAATTCTGTCAATCACTATTTTATCTGAAAGATAAACTCCCACTTGATTCAAGCGATTGTAGTACCCAGACAATATGAGCACATGCTCACTAGTTGAGCGATTCTCCTCCATCTTTTAGCTATAGAACTTGTTGGAGACTTCATATCTCTCAACTCGGGTATTTGCTTGAAATATTAACTTCAACTCCTGAAACATCTCATATGGTCCATGACGTTCAAAACGTCTTTGAAGTCCCGATTCTAAGCCGTTAAGCATGGTGCACTAAACTATCAAGTAGTCATCATATTGAGCTAGCCAAACGTTCATAACGTCTGCATCTGCTCCTGCAATAGGTCTGTCACCTAGCGGTGCATCAAGGACATAATTCTTCTGTGCAGCAATGAGGATAATCCTCAGATCACGGATCCAATCCGCATCTCTGCTACTAACATCTTTCAACATAATTTTTCTCTAGGAACATATCAAAAATAAACACAGGGAAGCAACAACGCGAGCTATTGATCTATAACATAATTTGCAAAATACTATCAGGACTAAGTTCATGATAAATTTAAGTTCAATTAATCATATTACTTAAGAACTCCCACTTAGATAGACATCCCTCTAATCCTCTAGGTGATCACGTGATCCATATCAACTAAACCATGTCCGATCATCACGTGAGATGGAGTAGTTTCAACGGTGAACATCAATATGTTGATCATATCTACTATATGATTCACGCTCGACCTTTCGGTCTCCGTGTTCCGAGGCCATATCTGTTATATGCTAGGCTCGTCAAGTTTAACCTGAGTATTCCGCGTGTGCAACTGTTTTGCACCCGTTGCATTTGAACGTAGAGCCTATCACACCCGATCATCACGTGGTGTCTCAGCACGAAGAACTTTCGCAACGGTGCATACTCAGGGAGAACACTTATACTTTGATAATTTAGTGAATGCTACCGTCAAACAAAGCAAGATAAGATGCATAAAGGATTAAGATCACATGCAATCAATATAATGATATGATATGGCCATCATCATCTTGTGATTGTGATCTCCATCTCCGAAGCACCGTGCTTGTGATCTCCATCTCCAAAGCACCGTCATGATCACCATCATCACCGGCGCGACACCTTGATCTCCATCGTAGTATCGTTGTCGTCTCGTCAATCTTATGCTTCTACGACTATCGCTACCGCTTAGTGATAAAGTAAAGCATTACATGGCGATTGCATTGCATACAATAAAACGACAACCATATGGCTCCTGCCAGTTGCCGATAACTCGGTTACAAAACATGATCATCTCATACAATAAATTATATCACATCATGTCTTGACCATATCACATCACAACATGCCCTGCAAAAACAAGTTAGACGTCCTTTACTTTGTTGTTGCAAGTTTTACGTGGCTGCTACGGGCTTAGCAAGAACCGTTCTTACCTACGCATCAAAACCACAACGATAGTTTGTCAAGTTGGTGTTGTTTTAACCTTCGCAAGGACCGGGCGTAGCCACACTCGGTTCAACTAAAATGAGAGAGACAGACACCCGCCGGTCACCTTTAAGCAACGAGTGCTCGCAACGGTGAAACCAGTCTCGCGTAAGCGTACGCGTAATGTCGGCCCGGGCCGCTTCATCTCATAATACCGCTGAACCAAAGTATGACATGCTGGTAAGCAGTATGACTTATATCGCCCACAACTCACTTGTGTTCTACTCGTGCATAGCATCAACGCATAAAACCTGGCTCAGATGCCACTGTTGGGGAACGTAGTAATTTCAAAAAAATTCCTACGCACACACAAGATCATGGTGATGCATAGCAACAAGAGGGGAGAGTGTTGTCCACGTACCCTCGTAGACCGACAGCGGAAGCGTTATCACAACGCGGTTGATGTAGTCGTACGTCTTCACGATCCGACCGATCATGTACCGAA